>NC_081143.1:23509030-23812780 GCF_958295425.1 Solea solea
ACACACACACACACACACACACACACACACACACACACACAAACTGAAGGAAAAAAACAAATACAAAGGAACGTTACCAGTGTGTCGCAGCACAACCAAATGGCAGGTGGTGGCATCCTCAGATCCAATCACTGAAACACAATCTGAAAAAGGTGTTTAGTGTTATAACCAGGATCCAGAACAGTTAACCTTGCAATGGTAAGACTCCCTCTGTCAAAGATGATTAGTCTCTGAGGAGGACTTGCTTCATTACTCACTGTCTGCTGGTGTTGTTGCAGCAAATTCTCGTTGTTGGACATATAAGAGGCACTTTGGGTCGACAGCAACAATTGGCTTGGAGTGAAATGTTCTTGCATTTTCCTGTGACATTTGAGTAAAACAAACACATTTAACCTTTTAAGCCAGTACACTGGAAGATTCACCAATAACCAACCAGTATAAACCTTGTGATCTCCACTCAGCTTGCAATATATTAGGTACACTTAATACAAGTGTATTGTTGCCCCTTTTTAGCACAAACAATCAATTCATTACATTTAAAATTCAAACATTTGTCAGGGTTTTTGTCTGTAGGTCACCTGCACATAATTTACATATTGTTACACTACTTTTGATGATGATAGGACAACTTTAGAGCTTGCGTTCCATGCTACAAACGGATCCGGTCCAGCCTACATCCAGAACATGATCAAAACCTACACCCCAGCCCGCCCACTTCGCTCTGCATCGGCAAACCGGCTCGCTGCCCCCTCACTGAGAGGATCGCAGAGGCATTCACAGAACTCGAGACTGTTCACTGTCCTCGCTCCCAAATGGTGGAACGAGCTCCCCATCGACATCCGGACAGCGGAAAGCCTCCACATCTTCCGCCGCCGACTAAAAACACATTTCTTCCGACTCTACCTCGACTAAGACGATGACGACAAAAAAAAAAAAAATACATCGCACTTACGACTAGCACTTCATAGTTTGGTTTACTTGAAGCTCTTTCTTACTTCTAGCTCTTATTTATGTTTAAATGCACTTATTATAAGTCGCTTTGGATAAAAGCGTCTGCTAAATGACATGTAAAAAAAAAAAAAAAAAAGTAAACTTTGCGTTATCATCTACTTATTTGAAACTCTCCATTTTGTCACGACCTCGCTGACACTTTTCCTCTTTAGCATTCACTACCAGCTTATCATAAGGTGACGCTAAATTTAGCCACACCTTGTAGAAACAAACCTTGAAATGTGGATATTTGTCGAAAAGATCCGCTGTCGCGTTAAAGCGGTCTACTCCTCTATTTTGGATTAACAAAGGCATTTCATTTCCTCACGCTGGATCCACTCTATAATACGCTGTTTAGCAATAAAAAAAATACTTAATATTTTTACTTCATATCTTTATACAACGCAGAGACAGCACTAACGATAGCACAACTTCCTGGAATTTCTTCTACTAGTGATGTGTCGTTCGTGAACGTTTCGTTCAAAATGAACTAATCTTTTATATGACTCGGGAGTAATGAGTCATCTCAGTAAGTGATTCGTTCATTTTCATGCAGTACCTTCATTCGCCACACGATGGCAGGCAGCTGCATAAGCTCAGCAGGAAAGGAAACAGAAATGATTAGTTCAGGATTCACTCAACTGAGCGAGCGTCCGTCCTTAGGTCACGTGACAGCTACCTAGTCACTGTCGTGCTGTTAAACAACAATGGCAGAGAGGATACAGGACACAAGTCACTTTATTGAGGTGTGTATTTGCTTTCCTAGGGTTTCATATGGTTTGAATTGCTTATGGCATTTTGTTTATTATACTTTGTCAGCTGAAGCAAACCATGTTAAGTGTTTGAGAACCGCGGTCTTTTTTTTTACAACGCCCACAAGGGGGATACAGCGCCAACCGCTGTAAAAATGAACGAAATGAACGAAATGACTCAAAAAACTTCCCATCACTATCTTCTACTACGGTTTCCTTGAAGAAGAGACACTCACGCTGTGATACACTGCCCCCAATTGTTCACAGGTGGGAGTACATTAGGTCCAATTCACCAAGTGAACGTTTTTACGCAGTGTCGTCTAAAACGAGTGGGGCTACGTATAATTACTAAGTAAACTTACGTCGTTAAAGAGGGCCGGGGAGAGAGGAACGAGGTGAACGGCCTGCGTAGCTCCGTGACGCATACAGCAATTGCTTAATAAAGTCAATATTTAAGCGTTATTTTCTACTGGTGTGCTTGATTTGCTAAGCTAGTTTAGTCTCGCGCATTTTGTAGTAAAACGGTTGCGTTTAATTCGGATATTATTGCAGCAGATAACGTAACAACAAACCGCGTCAAACGTTAGCTAACGCAGAGTTGAGTGTTGTTTTTCCAACATGAGAGGGGGATCGTCCTATGGAGACAGAGACAGAGACCGTGGACGAGACAGGTAACTTTTGAGTTTATTAAGGCAATGACAAAAAATGTACTTATGACATAATTATTGCTGCATAATATCTCGACCCTACAGGTAGTTTGGCTCGGTGCCATGGTTGTTTTTAGATTGTAGTGAGCAGGAAATCGGTGAAACTCAACGCCTCTTAAGTTGGTTCAATTTCACATTAAAGAGAGACCACACAGTAAAGTATATTGTCACTCTAAAACTGATAAAGGTTAAGTTAAATACAATTACTCTAATTGATTAATCGAGAAAATAATCAACAGATTAATTGATTATGAAAATAATGTCTACAACTTTTACTTTAAAGTGCCTTTGCTGCTGTAACACAGGGAGGACGGCAAGGTGGGACAATGCACTCCAGTATCTTTATTTTGGATTGCAGTACCCGTATTAAACTCTACTTGCATATGTCACATAATTATAGCCCCTTTACATAAATACATTACCAAACACCCTGACAACTTCGACTCACATTTTTAGTTCAATCCCAGTAGGACTTAAAGCTTGACCCCTGCCACTGCTGGTACAACTTCAACCACAGGCAGGACAACTGTGTGTTCCCTTTTTTTAGTCTCACCTCCATTAAAATCAGTAGTTTTCAGTTCTGTGTAGATTTAGGATCTTCTGTTCCACCTTTGAGAGCCTCGACCGTGACCTCAGCGTCTGCTTTCTCCTCTGAGCGTTCACATTCTTTCTCTTTCGGGGAGAGGATCCAGGCCAGAAGCACAGGAAGACGCACATACAGAGGCACCAGGGCAAAGTTCAGAAGCTGAGGGACACAGATGGAGATTAGCGTTTATTCATGGCTTTTTACTGTTATTTAGTATTTGCAGTAACATTTAAAATTGTATGAGGATATTAGGTGCAATAACTTTGAGTTATTTATTGTGGTTAAAGATGATCTACATTACACTCACAACACGATATGTGGTGATTTTTTTCTGAGTCATTGGAGACCTGACAGTTGAGCTCAGGAGATTTTGTTCACAGCAGATAGTTCACAAAATGTTAAGAATGATCATTTATTGACTGGGGATGTTAATGTTTACCTGCATGAATGGCCAGAACATCAGCCCCGTCTGAGCAGAGAGAGAGAGACAAACGGAAACACACCAGTTTTAAACTTCAAAAACCAAACTGTACATAAACCGTTGGACAGAAAACCAACAAATCCACTATTCATCAATTTATAAGAACAAGCACTTTAAGGATCTGGCTGATTTGTGTACAGAGTTAGAAACCAACAACTCCCAGGTGGTGTCCAAGGGTTGTTCTAAATCTAAAACTTCATTTTATCACAACAAAAGAAGTAAATATAGTGAACAACTTTACAGAGGAAATGAAATTATGTAGAACATAGATCATACAAGTTCAAATAGATCTTTTAAAAAATTACCGAAATATTATTTGATGGCTGAAAACACCAAGAAGCATCCACAAAAGGAAAATGATAGTTATGGAAAATACAGAAAGCAGAGCAAATCAAGCGCTCCCTGAACACTTGTCTGCATGTGGTACACAACACAACACAGCTGCTGCTGTTCACTGCACCGTGCAGCTCCAAGTGTCTTGGATACAGTCTTGTCAAAAGAACGCTAGATTCTAACACAAATATATGAATGTGTCAGAGAGAGCAGAAGCTACACTCTGGAGTGTAAAATTATTATTTTTTGTTTAATTCAAGAAATGTTACTGTTCTAATATATTATATCTACAAATTTAGAAATCCCAGCAAATAAGGATTGAATATGGAACATGTAAACTCTTAGCTCAGTCTGGGGTACATTTTAGTGATAAGAGGTTGCTGCGACAGTGACCACCTGTCTCTGCTGCTGCTCACCTTGTATGTATTGAGGAATTTTGCTCTCCAGTCTTCAAAGATGTCCTCTTTTCCCTCCAGGAGACTGACACCTGGGTGACATGTAGGAATTCATTATCCATCAATCAACTGTTAAAGTACAATACTGGCATTAAGTGGAAGTAATTATATATATATATATATACACACAGTGTGCGTTAATGGAATGAGGAGTGGCAATTGTTGCGTCAATGAATTCTTCTTTAGTGTTCCTTCAAGTTAAAATGTGTAATGACCCCTTACCACTATATGAAGGAGGGCCACACAGATTTGTATTTAGAAGTGTAGCCAATTGTGTACATACAGTATTTTCAAAGTGTAAGATTTAATTTTGGGTGACTGATGTAAACTACTTAAGGCTAAACCTAATACCAGATTCATGAGAGCGTAGTAACTATTATTCATCTTCATGTGCCATATTTTGTTTGTTTATGCTGCTGATTGAAATACATTTTGTCATTTTATTAGACAGTGTTATGAGTACTGCACACATCTTCATATATACCCTCACTGGCCACTTTATTAGGTACACCTTGGTATGTCATTGAACCTCCTTTCCCTTCAAACCTGCCTTTATGTTTCATGGCACTTTCAACAAGGGGCAGGAAACATTCTCCAGTTTAATGCCTTTGGACTTGATGAGCAAATATGCAATAAATCCATCCACCCATCCATTTTCTAACACTTTATCCTCCACATGAGGTGCTGTGCCAATCTCAGCTGACATAGGGCGATAGGCGAGGTCATACCATGGACAGATCGCCAGTCCATCGCAGGGCCACAATTGCCTAATCCCCAAATCTGCATGTTTTTGGACTTTGGAAGGAAACCCAGAGAAAACCGACACACACACACACACACACACACAGGGAGAACATGCAAACTCGAGAAAGACCCTTATTCTGACCGGATCACGAACCTGAGTCTTTTTGCTGCAAAGGCAAGAGTGCTAACCACTACACCAACAGTGTGGCCCCAAACATGCACCAAATTAATAAAACCAAATAACAATTCAACACTATTTAGATATATAGATATAGCTTTAAAATGAAAAGTTTATTCCCTGCTCAGTTTGCTTAAACCTAAACTGTGTCTTTCATGTGACCTCTGCTCGTCAAGGTTTGTTGGATGACACGGTGAACAACAGCTGATAGTTACACCACGTGATCGGGGCACAAGAGGGCACGCGGGTCACGTTACAAATTGACAGATATGTGATATGTGTAGGAGTTGAGTTAACCGTTTCCTGTCCGCTGCGTCCACGCGGTGTTCACACTCACCTGTGTAGAAAACACTGGTCGCCAGCGGCGCTGCTGTGGTCTGGTCCAGCAGCAGCTTCCTCATCACCATCGCGGCGGAGTTGCCCGGAAACTTCCGCTCCAGCAGGCGCATCCAGAAGAAATTGAAGTTGCCATGGAAACTGAAAGCGACCACGGCGACGTTCCTGGTGTGCGTCCAGTCCATTTTGTCCGTGCGCGAGAACCACTGGTGGACAAAGTCCCCGCCGCGCGAACAGGCAGCCGTACATTGAGACGTTGGTGAACCACGGAAACCGACGAAACGCATTTTGCATGTTTTTAAAGATGAATAAAAACGCAAAAATAACCAGTTTATGACTAAAGCTTGTGCTGTAGCGGGTAAATGAATAAATAGGCGGTCGTTAGCGTTGATACAGCTCTGTCGGATTTTCAGCCCAATAAACCGCGATGATTTTACCTGATGATAATAAGGAAAAGTCTAAGCTAAGACAGTCTCACGTTTGATGTTTACATGTCGAGTAGAACCAGGCATCAGCGACAACACTGTGATCTCTCTCTGTCTGACAGCTACCGGCTCCGTCCAGCGTAAAATCACTACGCCCATTGTGTTTACGTACGTACAAAACGAAAGGCGGAGCAACGCTGACAACAACCACCGGTGTCCTGTGTATGATAGCACTGAGCTTTATTTATTTGACTCAGATGTGTTGGAGCAGGGAGACATCTAAAATATGCAGGGCAGTGGGTTGCCAGGACCAGGATTGAGGAAACACTGCTATAGCGAGGACCACAAAAAACCCCAAAAACAAACAGATTGGACATGTACTCAAAAACAGGCAGAAACTTGAAAACTAAAAGTCCAGGACTAACTCAATTTTTTGTAAATATGTAAAATAGTTCAAAGTTCAAATTGTGAGTGAGAACATTGTTTGTCATTTTAGAGTTGCTGCCACAGCAACACAAAACGTTACACAAAACAAAGACACAAAAAGACACTGTTCAAACCTCAAAGTTGCTGCCACAGCAACACAAAACATTACACAAAAGACACTGTTCAAACCTCAAAGTTGCTGCCACAGCAACACAAAACATTACACAAAACTGCATAAAACGTGACTCAAAGCTTTATTCAAAACTTTACACAAAACAAACATTAACGACACTTCCACAGCACAAAATGGACTCCTTGTGGTCCTCTATCAATAAGTGTTTTACATTTCAGTAATGTGTGTTTTTGATTGAATGATATTTCTGCCCCTGTTCTCTCTTCTGTCTCTACCTCACCTCCCTCTTATCCTTTGTCTCCCCCCCTTTCTTCCTTTCACCCCAACCGGTCGAGGCAGATGGCTGCACATCTTTGAGTCTGGTTCTGTCAGAGATTTCTTTCTGTTAAAAGGGATTTTTTTCTCTCTAGTGTTTGCTCATAGTGTGAACTGTTATGTTTTCTCTTCTCCCTAATAATAATAATAATATTATTATTATTATTATAATAAAGTTTGTATTTTGCCTTACTTTGTACAGAGAGCTGAGATTTTGCATTTTGTGATTTGGCGCTATACAAATAAAGTTTAATTGAATTGAGGACATTTATCACAGCAAAGTCAAAGTTTATGTGTCCAAACATTGAGTAAACATTAATGTAACCAGCTGAGTGAGAGTAGTCAGTGTTACCAACATCTTTGTACCAGCATGTCATCATGCTCTTTCCCCACAGACTCCATTCACTCAACAAGTGAAACTCGATTTACTGCATTCTATTTAATGACAGATACAGAGTTGCACTGAATGCTTTAAGCACCATGCAACCTTTACAATATGCACAATTCATTAAAAGCCATCAACTGTTTGGAACAGAAAAAAAAGGCTGTTTTTTGAACACATGCAATTTTCTGAAACATACACATTCATAGCCAAGTACACAGCATTATATACAACATCTATTGTATGTTTGTGAATCAAATTCCACTTATTACAAAGTGCAATTGGAAGAAAAAATAAACTTTTTTTTTTTTCCCCAACTCCTGATGATGCAGTTAATCTGTTTTAACCAAGGTGCAAAAAAAGTTCCCCACTATTTCTAAGAGCCACGGAGATGTTTATCTGTAACCGCTTCAGCCTATTAAGTACAACTCATGCATATTTTTCCCAAGTAGAAACATTCATTTTCCTTTCTTAATTTCAGACTTGGATAAGGATCAGTGCTTTGATATAGATCTTAACATACAGCAACACTGCAAGAAGTATAAGGTGCAGACTTTGAACCACCTTGCGCTCTTAAGACACAATGAATAATAATGATAATAATAATAAAAAGACGTGGTCGTAATAAAAAGGTGGAAGGGACGCAGTGTATCTAAAGCACTGAGAGGCAAAAAGCAGTCTGGTTCCGTGTTAAGGTTAAAAAAGAAAAAAAAAAGAATAGGATCAGGCCTCTACGAGTGGATCATCCTGTCCCAGTCCCCCGTCTCAGTCCTGTGGTAGAGTTGCGGTTGATCCCCAGGAAACAGGCAGTCAGGGTTGGGGTGCTCTAAAAGGAACCGGATGGTGGACTTCATGTGCTGGACGAAGTGAGGCGGTTCAGCCATGGGAGAGGTGGACAGGTACTGGACAGCAGAGAGACAGACCAGGGTCATTCACTCAGAACAAACCCCCTTCAACAAAATATACAAACTAAAATGTACATGAGGTGAAGTTAAACACCCTTTAAAAAAAGGCAGTTGCTACCAAGATTTACCCTTAAAATCGTGTCATCATTTTGTGACAACAAGAAGGCAATATCCAGATTTGGAGACCACTTGCAGGGCCCAACTTTTACAAGTCCCCGACTTGAGTCGTAGATGTCGGCCATCTACAAGAGAAAAGAAGCTTTTATTAATGATCTTTAGTGTTGGATATAAACGAGACTGTGTCACAAAGTGGATTCAAAATGAATGTGAGAATTGGCTGCTTTTCTTTGTTTTGTATCTTTTGCCGTTTGAATGTCATTGACTGAATTTGTACTCGCAGACGATCAAATGAACATTTTCTTTTAGATACAGTCAAATTATCTAAATTATTTATTCATTTAAATGGAAAAATGTATTCAATTTATGAATAAGGCAAAAAACCATTAGCCGCAGCTCAACTTAAAATGATGATTTGTTACAGGTGAGTGGAATTTGTTTACACACATCCATATGGTTTATACAAAACAAATATTGTATTTGGGAAGACCTGTCCGCCAGTGAAAGTCCGTGCTGATCGCAGCTCCTCTGCAGGTCCTTTATGAGGGAATGATGAAGGGAACACTTCCCCTGTTTTAACATTGACACCTACACACAAACAGACATCGACTCAACATATTAATTGTGGTCACAAGCCATCAGTACATTGCAAGTCTCTTCCTTTTTAACATAGACCACACTTACCTATTCCATACACAATGGGTCTATGAGTCTCATCAACAACAACGTCGTTCAATTCTGCAACAGAGAAAACAAGCATGAATTGGATGATTGTTAGTGTATTTTTAAGCAAAAATGTCAAATAAAAAAGCATCGGCATTACCTGTGATGCAACATGTCTCCAGATGAATTTCCTCTTTCTGTTTCTGAAATGCTGCTGTAAACGGGGAAAGAGACATTTAAGTTTTTGAAAAGTTTAAATGCCGCCAGCGTCAGTTTTAAATGAAATGTATAGTATCTTAAAAGGACTATACCAAGAATGTTATGGCTAAGTTTATGGGATGCGTTTGACTCATCGTTAAACCCCCCGACAAGATGGAGCTCGAGTCTAGGCGACACAAAGCAAAGAAAGAACAAGAGATTTTGAAAAACTTGAACATGACGCACAAATTGCGTGACGTGATACTTGGCGTGTTTCATACCTGCCCTCTTGACTGACATCGCTCAGTGACATGACCGCTTTCACAAGGAGTGGGATTTCAGACCAAGTGCTGGAACCGTCGCAGTGAGCGAGGCAAACGGCTCCACTTCCTGAGAAATAATAATAAAAAACTCCTCAATCATGGCAGCGATCATCAAACTGCACACACACACACACACACACACACACACACACAAACTGAAGGAAAAAAACAAATACAAAGGAACATTACCAGTGTGTCGCAGCACAACCAAATGGCAGGTGGTGGCATCCTCAGATCCAATCACTGAAACACAATCTGAAAAAGGTGTTTAGTGTTATAACCAGGATCCAGAACAGTTAACCTTGCAATGGTAAGACTCCCTCTGTCAAAGATGATTAGTCTCTGAGGAGGACTTGCTTCATTACTCACTGTCTGCTGGTGTTGTTGCAGCAAATTCTCGTTGTTGGACATATAAGAGGCCCTTTGGGTCGACAGCAACAATTGGCTTGGAGTGAAATGTTCTTGCATTTTCCTGTGACATTTGAGTAAAACAAAACAAAACACATTTAACCTTTTAAGCCAGTACACTGGAAGATTCACCAATAACCAACCAGTATAAACCTTGTGATCTCCACTCAGCTTGCAATATATTAGGTACACTTAATACAAGTGTATTGTTGCCCCTTTTTAGCACAAACAATCAAATCATTACATTTAAAATTCAAACATTTGTCAGGGTTTTTGTCTGTAGGTCACCTGCACATAATTTACATATTGTTACACTACTTTTGATGATGATAGGAAAACTTTAGAGCTTGCGTTCCATGCTACAAACGGATCCGGTCCAGCCTACATCCAGGACATGATCAAAACCTACACCCCAGCCCGCCCACTTCGCTCTGCATCGGCAAACCGGCTCGCTGCCCCCTCACTGAGAGGATCGCAGAGGCATTCACAGAACTCGAGACTGTTCACTGTCCTCGCTCCCAAATGGTGGAACGAGCTCCCCATCGACATCCGGACAGCGGAAAGCCTCCACATCTTCCGCCGCCGACTAAAAACACATTTCTTCCGACTCTACCTCGACTAACACGATGACGACAAAAAAAAAAAAAAAAAAATACATCGCACTTCATAGTTTGGTTTACTTGAAGCTCTTTCTTACTTCTAGCTCTTATTTGTACCCACATGTTTAAATGCACTTATTATAAGTCGCTTTGGATAAAAGCATCTGCTAAATGACATGTAAAAAAAAAAATAAAATAAAAAAAAAAAAAAGTAAACTTTGCGTTATCATCTACTTATTTGAAACTCTCCATTTTGTCACGACCCCGCTGACCCTTTTCCTCTTTAGCATTCACTACCAGCTTATCATAAGGTGACGCTAAATTTAGCCACACCTTGTAGAAACAAACCTTGAAATGTGGATATTTGTCGAAAAGATCCGCTGTCGCGTTAAAGCGGTCTACTCCTCTATTTTGGATTAACAAAGGCATTTCATTTCCTCACGCTGGATCCACTCTATAATACGCTGTTTAGCAATAAAAAAACAACTTAATATTTTTACTTCATATCTTTATACAACGCAGAGACAGTACTAACGATAGCACAACTTCCTGGAATTTCTTCTACTAGTGATGTGTCGTTCGTGAACGTTTCGTTCAAAATGAACTAATCTTTTATATGACTCGGGAGTAATGAGTCATCTCAGTAAGTGATTCGTTCATTTTCATGCAGTACCTTCATTCGCCACACGATGGCAGGCAGCTGCATAAGCTCAGCAGGAAAGGAAACAGAAATGATTAGTTCAGGATTCACTCAACTGAGCGAGCGGCCGTCCTTAGGTCACGTGACAGCTACCTAGTCACTGTCGTGCTGTTAAACAACAATGGCAGAGAGGATACAGGACACAAGTCACTTTATTGAGGTGTGTATTTGCTTTCCTAGGGTTTCATATGGTTTGAATTGCTTATGGCATTTTGTTTATTATACTTTGTCAGCTGAAGCAAACCATGTTAAGTGTTTGAGAACCGCGGTCTTTTTTTTTTACAACGCCCACAAGGGGGATACAGCGCCAACCGCTGTAAAAATGAACGAAATGAACGAAATGACTCAAAAAACTTCCCATCACTATCTTCTACTACGGTTTCCTTGAAGAAGAGACACTCACGCTGTGATACACTGCCCCCAATTGTTCACAGGTGGGAGTACATTAGGTCCAATTCACCAAGTGAACGTTTTTACGCAGTGTCGTCTAAAACGAGTGGGGCTACGTATAATTACTAAGTAAACTTACGTCGTTAAAGAGGGCCGGGGAGAAAGGAACGAGGTGAACGGCCTGCGTAGCTCCGTGACGCATACAGCAATTGCTTAATAAAGTCAATATTTAAGCGTTATTTTCTACTGGTGTGCTTGATTTGCTAAGCTAGTTTAGTCAGGCGCATTTTGTAGTAAAACGGTTGCGTTTAATTCGGATATTATTGCAGCAGATAACTTAAGAACAAACCGCGTCAAACGTTAGCTAACGCAGAGTTGAGTGTTGTTTTTCCAACATGAGAGGAGGATCAACCTATGGAGACAGAGACTGTGGACGAGACAGGTAACTTTTGAGTTTATTAAGGCAATGACAAAAAATGTACTTATGACATAATTATTGCTGCATAATATCTCGACCCTACAGGTAGTTTGGCTCGGTGCCATGGTTGTTTTTAGATTGTAGTGAGCAGGAAATCGGTGAAACTCAACGCCTCTTAAGTTGGTTCAATTTCACATTAAAGAGAAACCACACAGTAAAGTATATTGTCACTCTAAAACTGATAAAGGTTAAGTCAAATACAATTACTCTAATTGATTAATCGAGAAAATAATCAACAGATTAATTGATTATGAAAATAATGTCTACAACTTTTACTTTAAAGTGCCTTTGCTGCTGTAACACAGGGAGGACGGCAAGGTGGGACAATGCACTCCAGTATCTTTATTTTGGATTGCAGTACCCGTATTAAACTCTACTTGCATATGTCACATAATTATAGCCCCTTTACATAAATACATTACCAAACAACCTGACAACTTCGACTCACATTTTTAGTTCAATCCCAGTAGGACTTAAAGCTTGACCCCTGCCACTGCTGGTGCAACTTCAACCACAGGCAGGACAACTGTGTGTTCCCTTTTTTTAGTCTCACCTCCATTAAAATCAGTAGTTTTCAGTTCTGTGTAGATTTAGGATCTTCTGTTCCACCTTTGAGAGCCTCGACCGTGACCTCAGCGTCTGCTTTCTCCTCTGAGCGTTCACATTCTTTCTCTTTCGGGGAGAGGATCCAGGCCAGAGCGGCCGCGGCCGTGCCGTCGCCGCTCTGTTGCGAGAAGCACAGGAAGATGGCCCAGACGAAAGCACAGCAGCCGGTGAAAGTAGTCCGCACATACAGAGGCACCAGGGCAAAGTTTAGAAGCTGAGGGACACAGATGGCGATTAGTGTTCATTCATGGCTTTTTACTGTTATTTAGTATTTGCAGTAACATTTAAAATTGTATGAGGATATTAGGTGCAATAACTTGCTCAGAGCTGACAGTTGAGCTCAGGAGATTTTGTTCACAGCAGATAGTTCACAAAATGTTAAGAATGATCATTTATTGACTTGGGATGTTAATGTTTACCTGCATGAGTGGCCAGAACATCAGCCCCGTCTGAGCAGAGAGAGAGAGACAAACGGAAACACACCAGTTTTAAACTTCAAAAACCAAACTGTACATAAACCGTCGGACAGAAAATCAACAAATCCACTATTCATCAATTTATAAGAACAAGCACTTTAAGGATCTGGCTGAGTTAGAAACCAACAACTACCAGGTGGTGTCCAAGGGTTGTTCTAAATCTAAAACTTCACAATAAAAGAAGTAAATATAGTGAACAACTATACAGAGGAAATGAAATTATGTAGAACATAGATCATACAAGTTCAAATAGATCTTTTAAAAAATTACCGAAATATTATTTGATGGCTGAAAACACCAAGAAGCATCCACAAAAGGAAAATGATAGTTATGGAAAATACAGAAAGCAGAGCAAATCAAGCGCTCCCTGAACACTTGTCTGCATGTGGTAAACACAACACAGCTGCTGCTGTTCACTGCACCGTGCAGCTCCAAGTGTCTTGGATACAGTCTTGTCAAAAGAACGCTAGATTCTAACACAAATATATGAATGTGTCAGAGAGAGCAGAAGCTACACTCTGGAGTGTAAAATTATTATTTTTTGTTTAATTCAAGAAATGTTACTGTTCTAATATATTATATCTACAAATTTAGAAATCCCAGCAAATAAGGATTGAATATGGAACATGTAAACTCTTAGCTCAGTCTGGGGTACATTTTAGTGATAAGAGGTTGCTGCGACAGTGACCACCTGTCTCTGCTGCTGCTCACCTTGTATGTATTGAGGAATTTTGCTCTCCAGTCTTCAAAGATGTCCTCTTTTCCCTCCAGGAGACTGACACCTGGGTGACATGTAGGAATTATCCATCAATCAACTGTTAAAGTACAATACTGGCATTAAGTGGAAGTAATTATATATATATATATATATATATATATATATATATATATATACACACAGTGTGCGTTAATGGAATGAGGAGTGGCAATTGTTGCGTCAATTAATTCTTCTTTAGTGTTCCTTCAAGTTAAAATGTGTAATGACTCCTTACCACTATATGAAGGAGGGCCACACAGATTTGTATTTAGAAGTGTAGCCAATTGTGTACATACAGTATTTTCAAAGTGTAAGATTTCATTTTGGGTGACTGATGTAAACTACTTAAGGCTAAACCTAATACCAGATTCATGAGAGCGTAGTAACTATTATTCATCTTCATGTGCCATATTTTGTTTGTTTATGCTGCTGATTGAAATACATTTTATCATTTTATTAGACAGTGTTATGAGTACTGCACACATCTTCATATATACCCTCACTGGCCACTTTATTAGGTACACCTTGGTATGTCATTGAACCTCCTTTCCCTTCAAACCTGCCTTTATGTTTCATGGCACTTTCAACAATGTGCTGGAAACATTCTCCAGTTTAATGCCTTTGGACTTGATGAGCAAATATGCAATAAATCCATCCACCCATCCATTTTCTAACACTTTATCCTCCACATGAGAGTGTGTGTGTGTGTGTGTGTGGGGGGGGGGGGGTGACAGATCACCAGTCCATCGCAGGGCCACATACACAGACCATTCAATCTCACTTACTGTGAGTGTCCAATTGCCTAATCCCCACATCTGCATGTTTTTGGACTTTGGAAGGAAACCTAGAGAAAACCGACACACACACACACACACACACACACACACAGGGAGAACATGCAAACTCGAGAAAGACCCTTATTCTGACCGGGTCACAAACCCGAGTCTTCTTACTGCAAAGGCAAGAGTGCTAACCACTACACCAACTGTGTGGCCCCAAACATGCACCAAATTAATAAAACCAAATAACTCAACACTATTTAGATATCTAAATATCGCTATAAAATGAATAGTTTATTCCCTGCTCAGTTTGCTTAAAACTAAACTGTGTCTTTCATGTGACCTCTGCTCGTCAAGGTTTGTTGGATGACACAGTGAACAACAGCTGATAGTTACACCACGTGACCGGGGCACAAGAGGGCACGCGGGTCACGTTACAAATTGACAGATATGTGATATGTGTGGGAGTTGAGTTAACCGTTTCCTGTCCGCTGCGTCCACGCGGTGTTCACACTCACCTGTGTAGAAAACACTGGTCGCCAGCGGCGCTGCTGTGGTCTGGTCCAGCAGCAGCTTCCTCATCACCATCGCGGCGGAGTTGCCCGGAAACTTCCGCTCCAGCAGGCGCATCCAGAAGAAATTGAAGTTGCCATGGAAACTGAAAGCGACCACGGCGACGTTCCTGGTGTGCGTCCAGTCCATTTTGTCCGTGCGCGAGAACCACTGGTGGACAAAGTCCCCGCCGGCGAACAGGCAGCCGTACATTGAGACGTTGGTGAACCACGGAAACCGACGAAACGCATTTTGCATGTTTTTAAAGATGAATAAAAACGCAAAAATAACCAGTTTATGACTAAAGCTTGTGCTGTAGCGGCTAAATGAATAAATAGGCGGTCGTTAGCGTTGATACAGCTCTGTCGGATTTTCAGCCCAATAAACCGCGATGATTTTACCTGATGATGATAATAAGGAAAAGTCTAAGCTAAGACAGTCTCACGTTTGATGTTTACATGTCGAGTAGAACCAGGCATCAGCGACAACTGTGATCTCTGTCTGTCTGACAGCTACCGGCTCCGTCCAGCGTAAAATCACTACGCCCATTGTGTTTACGTACGTACAAAACGAAAGGCGGAGCAACGCTGACAACCACCACCGGTGACCTGTGGATGTATGATAGCACTGAGCTTTCTCTGGTAATGACCCATTTATTTGACTCAGATGTGTTGGAGCAGGGAGACATCTAAAACATGCAGGGCAGTGGGTTGCCAGGACCAGGATTGAGGAAACACTGCTATAGGGAGGACCACAAAAAACAAACAGATTGGACATGTACTCAAAAACAGGCAGAAACTTGAAAACTAAAAGTCCAGGACTAACTCAATTTTTTGTACATATGTAAAATAGTTCAAAGTTCAAATTGTGAGAAAATTGTTTGTCATTTTAGAGTTGCTGCCACAGCAACACAAAACGTTTCACAAAACAAAGACACAAAAAGACACTGTTCAAACCTCAAAGTTGCTGCCACAGCAACACAAAACATTACACAAAACTGCATAAAACGTGACTCAAAGCTTTATTCAAAACTTTACACAAAACAAACATTAACAACACTTCCACAGCACAAAATGGACTCCTTGTGGTTACATTTCAGTAATGTGTGTTTTTGATTGAATGATATTTCTGCCCCTGTTATCTCTTCTGTCTCTTCCTCACCTCCCTCTTGTCCTTTGTCTCCCCCCCCTTTCTTCCTTTCACCCCAACCGGTCGAGGCAGATGGCCACACATCTTTGAGTCTGGTTCTGTCAGAGATTTCTTCCTGTTAAAGGGATTTTTTTTCTCTCTACTGTTGCCTCTAGTGTTTGCTCATAGTATGAACTGTTATGTTTTCTCTTCTCCCTAATAATAATAATATTATTATTATTATTATAAAGTTTGTTTTTTGCCTTACTTTGTACAGAGAGCTGAGATTTTGCATTTCGTGATTTGGCGCTATACAAATAAAGTTTAATTGAATTGAGGACATTTATCACAGCAAAGTCAAAGTTTATGTGTCCAAACATTGAGTAAACATTAATGTAACCAGCTGAGTGAGAGTAGTCAGCGTTACCAACATCTTTGTACCAGCATGTCATCATGCTCTTTCTCCACAGACTCCATTCACTCAACAAGTGAAACTCGATTTACTGCATTCTATTTAATGACAGATACAGAGTTGCACTGAATGCTTTTAGCACCATGCAACCTTTACAATATGCACAATTCATTAAAAGGCATCAACTGTTTGGAACAGAAAAAAAAGGCTGTTGTAAATTATGAACACATGCAATTTTCTGAAACATACACATTCATAGCCAAGTACACAGCATTATATACAACATCTATTGTATGTGATGGTGAATCAAATTCTACTTATTACAAAGGTGCAATTGGAAGAAAAAATCGCCGAATCGACGATGCAGTTAATCTGTTTTAACCAAGGTGCCAAAATGAAAGTTCCTCACTCTATTTCTAAGAGCCATGGAGATGTTTATCTGTAACCGCTTCAGCCTATTAAGTACAACTCATGCATATTTTTCCCAAGTAGAAACATTCATTTTCCTTTCTTAATTTCAGACTTGGATAAGGATCAGTGCTTTGATATTGATCTTAATATACAGCAACACTGCAAGAAGTATAAGGTGTAGACTTTGAACCACCTTGCACTCTTAAGACACAATGAATAATAATGATAATAATAATTACATTAATAATGATAATAATAAAAAGACGTGGTCGTAATAAAAAGGTGGAAGGGACCCAGTGTATCTAAAGCACTGAGAGGCAAAAAGGTTAAAAAAAAGAAAAAAAAAAATAGGATCAGGCCTCTACGAGTGGATCATCCTGTCCCAGTCCCCCGTCTCAGTCCTGTGGTAGAGTTGCGGTTGATCCCCAGGAAACAGGCAGTCAGGGTTGGGGTGCTCTAAAAGGAACCGGATGGTGGACTTCATGTGCTGGACGAAGTGAGGCGGTTCAGCCATGGGAGAGGTGGACAGGTACTGGACAGCAGAGAGACAGACCAGGGTCATTCACTGTTCTAGAACAGTCATTTTAGGGTCTGTGTCAGAACAAACCCCCGTCAACAAAATATACAAACTAAAATGTATATGAGGTGAAGTTAAACACCCTTTAAAAAAAAAAGGCAGTTGCTACCAAGATTTACCCTTAAAATCGTGTCATCATTTTGTGACAACCAGAAGGCAATATCCAGATTTGGAGACCACTTGCAGGGCCCAACTTTTACAAGTCCCCGACTTGAGTCGTAGATGTCGGCCATCTACGAGAGAAAAGAAGCTTTTATTAATGATCTTTAGTGTTGGATATAAACGAGACTGTGTCACAAAGTGGATTCAAAATGAATGTGAGAATTGGCTGCTTTTCTTTGTTTTGTATCTTTTGCCGTCATCGATTGAATTTGTACTCGCAGACGATCAAATGAACATTTTCTTTTAGATACAGTCAAATTATCTAAATGATTTATTCATTTAAATGGAAAAATGTATTCAATTTATGAATAAGGCAAAAAACCATTAGCCGCAGCTCAACTTAAAATGATGATTTGTTACAGGTGAGTGGAATTTGTTTACACACATCCATATGGTTTATACAAAACAAATATTGTATTTGGGAAGACCTGTCCGCCAGTGAAAGTCCGTGCTGATCGCAGCTCCTCTGCAGGTCCTTTATGAGGGAATGATGAAGGGAACACTTCCCCTGTTTTAACATTGACACCTACACACAAACAGACATCGACTCAACATATTAATTGTGGTCACAAGCCATCAGTACATTGCAAGTCTCTTCCTTTTTAACATAGACCACACTTACCTATTCCATACACAATGGGTCTATGAGTCTCATCAACAACAACGTCGTTCAATTCTACAACAGAGAAAAGAAGCATGAATTGGATGATTGTTAGCGTATTTTTAAGCAAAAATGTCAAATAAAAAAGCATCAGCATTACCTGTGATGCAACATGTCTCCAGATGAATTTCCTCTTTCTGTTTCTGAAATGCTGCTGTAAACGGGGAAAGAGACATTTAAGTTTTTGAAAAGTTTAAATGCCGCCAGCGTCAGTTTTAAATGAAATGTGTAGTATCTTAAAAGGACTATACCAAGAATGTTATGGCTAAGTTTATGGGATGTGTTTGACTCATCGTTAAACCCCCCGGCAAGATGGAGCTCGAGTCTAGGCGACACAAAGCAAAGAAAGAACAAGAGATTTTTAAAAACTTGAACATGACGCACAAATTGCGTGACGTGATACTTGGCGTGTTTCATACCTGCCCTCTTGACTGACATCGCTCAGTGACATGACCGCTTTCACAAGGAGTGGGATTTCAGACCAAGTGCTGGAACCGTCGCAGTGAGCGAGGCAAACGGCTCCACTTCCTGAGAAATAATAATAAAGAAATCCTCAATCATGGCAGAGATTCATCACACTGCACGCACACACACACACACACACACACACACACACACACACATACACACACAAACTGAAGGAAAAAAACAAATACAAAGGAACGTTACCAGTGTGTCGCAGCACAACCAAATGGCAGGTGGTGGCATCATCAGATCCAATCACTGAAACACAATCTGAAAAAGGTGTTTAGTGTTATAACCAGGATCCAGAACAGTTAACCTTGCAATGGTAAGACTCCCTCTGTCAAAGATGATTAGTCTCTGAGGAGGACTTGCTTCATTACTCACTGTCTGCTGGTGTTGTTGCAGCAAATTCTCGTTGTTGGACATATAAGAGGCACTTTGGGTCGACAGCAACAATTGGCTTGGAGTGAAATGTTCTTGCATTTTCCTGTGACATTAAAACAAAAGTAAAACAAAACAATACACATTTAACCTTTTAAGCCAGTACACTGGAAGATTCAGCAATAACCAACCAGTATGAACCTTGTGATCTCCACTCAGCTTGCAATATATTAGGTACACTTAATACAAGTGTATTGTTGCCCCTTTTTAGCACAAACAATCAATTAATTACATTTAAAATTCAAACATTTGTCAGGGTTTTTGTCTGTAGGTCACCTGCACATAATTTACATATTGTTACACTACTTTTGACGATGATAGGACAACTTTGCTTTATCATCTACTTATTTGAAACTCTCCATTTTGTCACGACCTCGCTGACACTTTTCCTCTTTAGCATTCACTACCAGCTTATCATAAGGTGACGCTAAATTTAGCCACACTTTGTAGAAACAAACCTTCAAATGTGGATATTTGTCGAACAGATCCGCTGTCGCGTTAAAGCGGTCTACTTCTCTATTTTGGATTAACAAAGGCATTTCATTTCCTCACGCTGGATCCACTCTATAATACGCTGTTTAGCAATAAAAAAAAATACTTAATATTTTTACTTCATATCTTTATACAACGCAGAGACAGCACTAACGATAGCACAACTTCCTGGAATTTCTTCTACTACGGTTTCCTTGAAGAAGAGACACTCACGCTGTCATACACTGCCCCCAATTGTTTACAGGTGGGAGTACATTAGTTCCAATTCACCAAGTGAACGTTTTTACGCAGTGTCGTCTAAAACGAGTGGGGCTACGTATAATTACTAAGTAAACTTACGTCGTTAAAGAGGGCCGGGGAGAAAGGAACGAGGTGAAAGGAACGAGGTGAACGGCCTGCGTAGCTCCGTGACGCATACAGCAATTGCTTAATAAAGTCAATATTTAAGCGTTATTTTCTACTGGTGTGCTTGATTTGCTAAGCTAGTTTAGTCTCGCGCATTTTGTAGTAAAACGGTTGCGTTTAATTCGGATATTATTGCAGCAGATAACGTAACAACAAACCGCGTCAAACGTTAGCTAACGCAGAGTTGAGTGTTGTTTTTCCAACATGAGAGGGGGATCGTCCTATGGAGACAGAGACAGAGACCGTGGACGAGACAGGTAACTTTTGAGTTTATTGAGGCAATGACAAAAAATGTACTTATGACATAATTATTGCTGCATAATATCTCGACCCTACAGGTAGTTTGGCTCGGTGCCATGGTTGTTTTTAGATTGTAGTGAGCAGGAAATCGGTGAAACTCAACGCCTCTTAAGTTGGTTCACTTTCACAGTAAACAGAGAACATACAGTAAAGTATATTGTCACTCTAAAACTGATAAAGGTTAAGTCAAATATAGTCTGTGGGTGGCGCTTTGTGACACAGGCCCATCAGAATAGCACTTCTGAAAAATGTATAGCCAAAAGCTCTGTACTGGAACTGTTGCACAAATGTGCATTTTCCTCCCATAATCCCCCCAATATGACCATCCTCTTATGCTTATATGTTGTATTATTTTGTCGATCCCAAGTATTTTTTTAATATTTAAAGCTCCAGCTAGAAACCTCTAGTTCCCCCTGTGGATTTCTGAGAAATTACCAAAACAGACTCCACAGTGAGAAACTGTACTTTGTTATTACTGTGTCCGTTATGCTAAATAAATCTACTTGGCAATAAAACTGATACTGATTCTCAAACATTCTTGACCAATATTTCTCAGGCCACGATTTTCGTCCATGAGTGGTCGTGGTGGACCCCCACCAATGAAGTTTGGGAATCCAGGAGAGCGTCTCCGTAAGAAGAGGTGGAACTTGGACGAGCTGCCTAAATTTGAGAAGAACTTTTATGTGGAACACCCTGATCTTCAACGCCTCAGTCAGGTAAATTTTATATTTAATATTGGAATGTATTCAGTAAAATAAATATTTATAGCCATGTACAGCTATGTACTCATTTTTTCCCCCTTATTTTTTTCTGACTTATCCAGTATGAAATGGAAGAGTTTCGCAGGAAGAAGGAGATCACCATCAGAGGCTCTGGCTGTCCAAAACCTGTCTCTGCTTTTCACCATGCGCAGTTTCCTCGTAAGTAAACATTACATAACACACAGTGCATACACTGAGAATTCTTGAACACCTATTTGTTTCCACTGACATTACTGTTTGGGTTGGTCTTTGTTGTTGTTTGTTAAGTAAACCAGTGTTGCTGTCTTTTTTGACTGACTCATAGCAACTTCTTGTACAGAATATGTGATGGATTCGCTGATGCAGCAGAATTTTAAGGAACCCACAGCGATTCAGTGTCAGGGCTTCCCTGTGGCGCTGAGTGGCAGGGACATGGTGGGAATTGCACAGACTGGCTCTGGAAAGACACTGGCTGTAAGTACACATTGGTTAACACAACATGTTTATTACATTAGATACATTTATTGACATTTCACTTAACACATTTTAAGATAGCGAAAGAAACACTGCACATAAATACATACATTATCAAGCTAATTGTACATCAGGAAAAACAGAAGAGTTGCAGAGACAGACTTAAGATAATGTAAAAAAAAAACACTGATTGGAAATGGTGATTTTACCTTGTGTTCTTACAAACTAATAGTCTTTGTGTTCTCTTTCTGCAGTATCTCCTTCCTGCCACTGTTCACATCAACCATCAGCCCTATCTAGAGAGGGGAGATGGTCCAATTGTAAGTACTGTCAACAAATGTGTTACTCTTACCAAGAGAAAAAAAAAAGAAAAAAAAAAAAGGATTTAATCTGAATTATGGAATTGTGTTACGATCATACAGACACTCTTTGAAACCCTTCCCCCTCTTCGTCTTTCCTCAGTGTCTGGTGCTGGCCCCAACCAGAGAGCTGGCCCAGCAGGTTCAGCAGGTTGCTTATGAGTATGGCAAGTCTTCACGTATCAAAAGCACCTGTGTCTATGGTGGAGCACCCAAAGGACCACAAATTCGAGATCTTGAGAGGGGTACATGAACATTCAGTGCATTATTTTTTAGATCCTGTTAAATAGAACAGTGGCAGCACTTCAGTGTGTGTGTTCAGCACATCAGTGTGTTAAGTCCTGCATGATTGGGGTGCATCTCATCCTCATGTGGTTCAAATGAGTATTACAAAAACACTGATTTCATACAGTATATGGAAAGTATTTTTGGCTAAAAAAAAATTCTCTTTTACTTTGTAAATAAAGCACAGAGACATGTATAATTTAGGGAAGAACACCTATATCTTAATATGTATTTGAAATACAAGTTTGTAGAATCTTTAGAGAGTAGAATCTTTTGATGGGATTTCCAAAGCTGTTGATGTTGCCTGTTGGACCTTCAGTAATTGCAGGAAGTCTTGTTTTCTGAACAATTTGACAACAATCAGACCATGATTGTTAGTGTGTTGCTGTGCATGGACACCTGTTAACATGTGAATCTTTTTCCAACATGTTTTTTTTGTACACCTCTAGGTGTTGAGATCTGTATCGCCACACCTGGTCGTCTCATTGACTTCCTGGAGTCAGGGAAGACCAACCTGAACCGCTGCACCTATCTGGTGCTGGACGAGGCTGACCGCATGCTAGACATGGGCTTTGAGCCACAAATTCGCAAGATAGTTGAACAAATCAGGGTAAGAGAGCAGCTTGGTTGCAACAAATATGATTATCTTGACCAGGGCTGCACGATGTATCATAAATCTATTGTTATCGTGATTAAAAACTGAGATAAATGTGTCACCCACATTCTGCCTGGCCGTGTGCCTCCGCAGCAAACAGTGTGCAGCACTTCACTCCTAAAAATTCACATGAATTTCACATGATTCATATTAATGGGCTCAGTGTTTCCGCCATTCGTTTGGAGCAATGCTTGTTTTATTTCAGTCCTGTATCTCATGTGTGAGCACAGACACACACACGGAGTGGAGTGAAAGTTAACTTGGGTAAACGATGAGTTTAAACCGGGCTGAAATATCGCTCGTCTTCTGTGAACCGTGTAACACAGCTGTGCTGCAGACAAACCTAATTATAAAAGGACATTCAATTACCTTTAATGTAACCGAGCGGTTATGAGCACATATACTAAAAATAAAAAAGACATATGTTTATGAACATCCGCCCATCAAACCTAATTATTCGTCACACATTTGTCAGCTTCACTCCTCTTATTCATCATCATTTCCTTTCACCCTGGCCTTCAAAATAAGAGCCACTGGTTTTGCCTACATTACAGCCTCTTATGTAAACCTTTTGCACTTGGGAATAAAATTCCTCAGTTTTAATCTAGTGTATTTTTTTATATTTATAATTTATCTTCATCTTATTGTGTAATATCAATACAAAACAAACACTTTTGTTTCTATCTCTTAATTTATCGGGAGTGATATTGCCACCACAATATTCAGCAATGTTATCACATATTGTGTGAGTTGCTATTATCATGCAGCCCTCATTCTCTCCTTCTGTCGGTCAGCCTGACAGACAGACACTGATGTGGAGTGCAACCTGGCCAAAGGAGGTTCGGCAGCTTGCTGAGGACTTCCTGAGGGATTATGTGCAGATTAATATCGGTGCTCTGGAACTCAGTGCAAACCACAACATCCTGCAGATAGTGGACGTCTGCATGGAGACGGAAAAGGACAACAAGTAAGGATTACACAAATATGTGACCTAATATGTTATGATCATATCGGCAATATCATTGTTACAGAACATGAGCTCATTCTTTGACTCAGCTGAAAGTGAGATCTCTCTCTGTCTACAGACTTCTTCAGCTGATGGAGGAAATTATGGCCGAGAAGGAAAACAAAACCATCATCTTTGTGGAGACCAAGAAGCGTTGTGATGATCTTACCAGGAGAATGAGGCGGGATGGGTAAGAATTACTGATCATGTAATTAATATTTACTTGACAGTAGGTATTCAGTGCTCATTAATAATAAAAAAAATGTGTGTTCCAGATGGCCAGCTATGTGTATTCATGGAGACAAGAGCCAGCCAGAGAGAGACTGGGTACTTACAGGTACAGACACATCTAATGCTGCTTCTGTCCTTGTCAAGCTTGTGTGTTTTCAACAGTATAGAACCATACATTGTAAATTGTCTAAAATAATCAATTGATGTGACTGTAAGAATTTACAAAGCAACATTTAAAATTACTTGTTCATATTTGGTTTGTAAGTCCTTGTATTTAACCCCTCACAGCCCACTTGCAGTAAATCCATGATCTATGCTTTGGGAATCGCTGCCTTAGACTATTTATTTTTGTTAATATTCCTTTTGTTATTTGTTGAATTCACAGAATTTCGGAGTGGTAAAGCACCCATACTCATCGCTACTGATGTCGCCTCCCGTGGTCTGGGTATGTCACCTCTTCTGTTCGGTTAAAAGCTGCATAATCTCCTTTTTTTCCCTCTTCTTTTCCTTTAATATTTTTTTTACTAGAATAACACAAGCAAACAGTCATTTTCTTCATGAATCGTGTAAGCCAGAAAATGTTGGCCAGTGTTTTTCAAACCTCAATACGATGATGATCTCAAATGTCTTAGTTTTGTCCACAGACCAAATTATTTTAATGATTTCTTTGTTAATATGGAGCAAATAAACAAGAGAATATTCACTTTTAATTAGCTGGAAAATCAGAGACCCTAATCCTTTTTAGTATCATTTAATCTACAGGTACTGTAAGAATACTGATCAGTAAACCAGCTGTAACAGCATCTAACGGTTGCTTTTTAATGCTCCATATACAGTTATATACAGTAGATGGCCAATATAATGCAAATAACAAATAATTAAAAAAATACATGCATTTTTAGGTAATGAATCTGTTAAACTGGACATCACACTTTCCAAAAAAAAAAAAAATAGATAAAATGAGTAGTAAGTGATGCATTTAGATCAGCACAGTGTATTTCTTGATGGATTCTGAGTCTGATGAGCGGTAAAGTCCAGTGGGGAGGCTGCAGGTCTTCTGCTCCACTTGGTTTATAGTCTGTTTCTTGTTACTGCAGTGTAAAAAAAAAAAAAAAAAAAAAAAAAAAAGCTTCCTTCATCCGGGGCTCTTTGGCACACTGACTGAGTGGAGGGGTGTGTGGGGCAGATGCTCCTGCACACCTTTTCTCATGTCTCCATTATAGTGTCAGTGCAAATTATCTGATGATTTTTTTTGCTGATATTATACCTTTCATAAAATGATAAATTGTGTTGTTGTTTCATTGAAATTATTCTGCAAAAAAAGGATAGATTAAGTGTCAAATTCTGCAGCAGAATAGCAGCAGCACCAGGAAGGCTAGGCTAGGCTGGCTAAGTTTGACACGTCAGCTGTTAGCAGGAGAAGGGGGATAAGTGAAGTGTCTTTGACTCGCCAAATTTCCTATGACCATATCCTTGTTTTTTTCCCCCTCTTCTCCTCCCAGGGTTTGGCAGCACACGGCAGCTGTATCAGTCTGCGCTGCTGTCACTGCCCCCTCAGTCATGTTAAAGTTGAGGCTTGGCTAGTTTTTGAGGGGGGAAAAAAGGCCCCTCTTGGGTATCTTAAGACTCTGCCCCGACCCAGTACTGTTTGTAAATCCGACGAGCCTTCCTTGGGAGCAGCCTGAGGCGCCTGTTTGTCTGCCCATCAGACAGACAGGAGGGAGATTTAGATGGGCTCGTCTGTATCCAGTCCTGGCCAGGGTCTGAGGAGGGTCCTGCAATGTGGCGAGAGAGCAACAGAACCAGCCGTTTTGTATGTGTGTGCGTGTATGTATGTGCAAGTGTGTGCGCGTGTGTGTGTGTGTGTGTGTCATGAGGCTAAACAGTTCTGCTCCCGTCCGACGTTGCTGGTGTGCGCAGAAAGTGAGGGATGAGTCCCGTCTCCCTCCTCCTCAGCCCCACCCTGTGAACCAGGACTGACTACCTTTGTAAAAACAACATGAAGGGGGTAAGTACCTCACCACCCCTTTCTCTCCTCCTCCATGAGCTCACCATACACTCCCCCTGTACCCATATTATTGCAGCCATTACATATGTATGGATTCTTTGCTTACTGTTTGAGTGAATTAATGTGAATACTGTGGAGGATATGTAGAGCCATGTGGAACGGGGTACATATTTGTTTGCATTTCTATTAAGAATAGTACCAAAATAACAAGCCCATACCATTCCCTTCTCTTGCGGTATGGTAAAATAGTACGGTTGGAGTCGGTTTATCTCCACCTGTACCACTGATTGGGCAACGTCACTCCCTTGCGGTTTAAATATGCCATGGAAGTTGAGGCAAACACCTGCAGTCTATTCTCATACAAAGCTTGACGTCTTGTTGAGACAAACAGCCACAAACGGAGCAGGAAGAGCTGCCGGATGTCCTCTGACTGTCGTCCCACCGGTGCAACGTCACGTGACGCACAGCCCACACCCCAAGTAAAATTGTTCTCAAAAAAACCCAGGACTTTACCATTCCAAAAGGCACTATAATACTATAATATACCATATTATGCTGTATTTCCTTTATGGTACGGGCTGGTCACATATGTGAGCTCACCGGGGCAGGTCAAGACATTGGGGTTGGTGATGAGCATGCGGTTTTTGACTTAAATGATGGCGATTATTGCTATTCAAAGCCACTGATTGTAGGTTGATAAAGATGTTAAGACGCACACACTTCTGTGTACCTCATCACTTGTATAATAAAACAGCTCTGCATGGCTACACGGTCAAAACCTGTGTGCTCAACACCAGCCCCAGTCACCTTTACCTGCCCCAGTGAGCTGTCCTATATATACAGCGTTCAAAATACATTAAATCCCAACAATAAACAAAGAATCCATACATATTAACGGCTGCGGCACGTATGTTAGTGAAAGCTGAGCCCGAGGTGACACAGCTTCCCTCTGTCATGACAGAGGGGAAAGAGAGACGTTTTGTTCAGCAGTTGCTGTCAGAGCCCCACATCTTCTGTAATGAGAAACAGACTCTGTCTTCACCTGTAAACACAATGGTGTGAAGATTAAAAAAAAAAAAAAAATCCAAAACAATGTTTGTTTACACCTGAATGTTGGTGTGTGTGTGAAACCCTGAAGTTAAGTTCCGCTTTGTACTGGATTGGATTTAAAAGTGTTACATTAGCCTTACATAAAAATGAAACCTGGGATATGTGGATTTCAGTGTCGATACAGCAGGTAAGTAACTGTTAAGATTTTTATTTATTTATTTCAATTTCTGAGGTAAAATATTTGCCTTCTTCTAGTATTTATATGTGTATATATATAGAGAGATAGATAGATAGATAGATAGATAGATAGATAGATAGATAGATAGATGTCACCCGTTCTTATACACTGGACTTTGAAAAGCCTTTTTTACAGAAACTGTTTGCGTTGCTTGAGCTCAGCATCTTTTCTCTTTTTTTCTTTACCATCTTAAAACCAATTGTTCTTAACCCAAAAGACGTGGAAGATGTCAAGTTTGTCATCAACTATGATTACCCAAGTTCCTCCGAGGATTACGTCCACCGCATCGGGCGCACGGCCCGCAGTACCAACAAAGGCACTGCCTACACCTTTTTCACCCCTGGGAACATGCGGCAGGCCAGAGACCTGGTACGGGTCTTGGAGGAGGCCCGGCAGGCCATCAACCCAAAACTGCTTCAGCTTGTGGACTCAGGCCGTGGTGGAGGAGGAGGCGGTAAGAGCAGCTGGCTACTTTTTCCCAGGACAGAGTAGACTATGTGGTGATAAAACGGTGATCTACAGAGTTGTAATGCTTTTAAATTTGTTTGCTACAGGTGGAAGAATGCGTTACCGTGGCAGCACCGCCAACAACCCTAACCTAATGTACCAGGATGAGTGTGACCGCCGCCTGCGCTCAGGTGGAGGCGGTGGCGGTGGCAAAGACAACCGCAGCGGCTTCAACCGCACCAACCGCGATGGAGACCGCTCCAGCTCCTCGACCTCCTACAGAGACCGGAGCAGGGATCGCAGAAACGGCTTCAGCTCGGGCTCGGATCAGTACCAGAGTTACAGCAGCGGCGGCTATAACCCCCGCAGCAGTGCCCAGTCCGGAGGCAGCGGAGGTCAGGATCAGTCAAGCCAGCCGCAAGGTCAGTTTGGCCAGCCTCCCCCCCCTTCACCTGCAGGGGGTCCGAAGCCGCTCATGGCGCAGCAGTTTGCTCTGGCTCAGCCGTCACTAATGGGCTTCATGGGGCAATCGCCGTTCCCTTTTTCCTCTCCTCCCCCGCCTACTTCAGGTGCTCCACCTCCTCGAAAGTAGAATTATGAGAAAGGAGCTTTCACATTGGTATAAGGTCCAGCACGGTTCAGGTTCCCTAATGAAAATGTAAACCAGAATAAAACCGTTTGGAACCTGGTAAGTCAGATCCAAAAATGCTTACTTTATTTTCTCCATTCGGCCCATTACGTCACTGTAAGCTGTCAACAAGAGGAAGGTAGAAGGCAAAGGATAGGAAGAACATGCAGAGGTCTCTGGAAAAGACAAAAAAATTAGATTACTCAAAGTGTGCTACAATGCGATCAACTATATCACAGAGCGTTTGTATAAATAACTGGGCCTGAAATGAGCCTCCCCTGTTTCAAAGACCATGTATTGATTAAATGCTCACTGTGGAACGTGGTGAACTTTGGTTCTGCTTAACTTCAGTGAACATGGGAAAACAGGAACCGTGCTGGCGATTGCTGATGTGAAATCACTGTGTGAATTTAGTGCTACTCGTGGTGCTCACTGTGTTATTTTTGGTTTTACTCTTGTTAACTCAAGAGGCAGGGATTTGACAAAGGAGGTAAGGGTTTATACTTTTTATTTTTTTCTTAAATCTTCTATCCGTAGGTAAAGATATCTAGGACTTCTGTACCCTTTTTTCTTCCTCAGTCAAGATAATCACTGCCCAAAGCCAATAAACCCCCCAAAAATGGAAGATTTTTCGCACATACTTGTGCTTTTCTCTGATCTAAGGTTTGCCTTTGATCAGCTGTTCATGTACTCATTCAGGTCCTAAAATCATTTCTTATCGATCATGTCACATTCCAGATTCATATTATTCATATTAGACACTCAGCTGGAGAGGGACAGGGTTTTTTTTTTAAATGTGCTTTTATTTTGGGCTTTGTGTCGTTTTTAACACTGAATTCTCTGCAGTAGTTTGATGCCGTAGAACCACTGTTAGTTTTTAGTGTGATGGACTATGGCGCTTGATTTAGATCCATTTTTTTTTTTTTGCATGCCTTTTACTTTTTCCCCCTTTCCTGCAGCAAGTCAAAATAAATGTCCGTATTTACAGTTTAACTCGCATATTATTTCACTTGGCAGATCAGCTGACAATCTATTTCTCATGCATATCAGTTGTAGTTTTATGCTCGTTTCTCTCTTTCATTCATTGTGCTCTTTTTACACATTTTTAATAAACAAAACAAATCAACAAATCAAGTCTTTTTTTTATTTGTCAAGATTTTTCTTTGTACACCAGGTGGATTTTCCACATAAAAGGCTCCGTTTGCCGTAAATACACATCAGAAGTACATTCTCAGTTTGTACTCAGCAGTATGTATGTGTGACATTTATTGGTAAACATACATGAGGACATAAAGCTTTTATTTATAGTAGGAACATGGATTGAAATGCCCCCCCCCCCCACACACACACACTCAGAATAGATGTCACATCTGCGTTTTGCATCTGTCAAAAATTGAATCCAGTAATTTATTTCTAGTTTTCCCTCAAGTCATCTATTGTGTTGCTCCTTTATGTCAAAAAGAACTAACACGTGAGGCCAGACTGAATGAAATTTAGAATCCTTCCAAATGTGCTTCCTTTAGCAATGATAATAGAAAAATGAGTGCATACCCCCTCACTGCATAGTTAAGTGTAATCATGCTGGGAGCACAGATGTTCAATATTTACAATCTGATCAGGAAACTCATTATTGCTCTTCTGCCAGCTCTGCTGCACATCACTAAGTAACTGTATAGGTACATAAAACGAGTGTTGATTGATGGCACTGTGGTTATGGTATAACACTGGCATCACATGATAAATAATGTGTCATTATGTCAAGTCTTAAATTCATCCCTTTATGGTAAAAAACCCAAAAACATCTCTATTATAGATACAAACATTTGGAGAGTTACACATTTTATAATCTTACTACCTTCACTTTTTTTGTTTTGCTTGGCTGCTTGATTGTGAGCAGCATAACTCGGAGAGTAAAGGACGGTTTGGAATGAAGATTTATCGGGATGTAGGTTATGATCCAAAGAAGAAATTAGATTTAGTTTTTATCTTGCAAGATCTGGGAGTGAACGACAGCAAACAAACGAGGAGACAGTGAAAAGGAATGTTTTCATGTGCAAACTTTAAACAAAAAAAACAAGTGCATATTTGAGTCAAAAAGAAAATCTCCAAATCAACATCCTGAGTGAAACGTAATTTTGGACACGTGTGACATCCCCGTGTGTTGTATACATATAACAAAGAAAAGTGCAGAAATAAAAAGTTAACTTTTTTTTTCTTTTACAGGGGGGAGGAGGATGTGAATGGAGGAGAATGAGTACCCTCCCTTCCTTCATGGACCTTTTACACAGAATATACTTTTCCTTACAGTGTCCTGATATACGCCAATGTCGATGCTTAATGAGACATGGAGACACCGTTCATGTTGCTGCAGTGGAAAAAAACTGCCACAATTTAGACAACGACCCAACTGTCTTCATTCAAAACAAAGTATATTAAAACTAAGACGATACTTGAACTGAATATGAACTGATCCACGTCTACGCTCCTTGATAATCTGAGTCTCCCATTCGTGTTCAATCATTTACAGCATTTCATAGTAATTCCTCATTCTCTGCTCTGTGCTACAGTGATTTTAAATGTGATAGTTCCCAGATGCAGCTGTTAAGTGAAAGTTTTTTCCCCTTTTGCAGGACTTACAGTAAGGTGAACACAATACTATCATCTGATCCGTCCACTGCTACACCTGCAAACACTGGTAGAACATTCATTTTATAGGAAACTGAAACTACAGTTGTGATGGTGATTTACTTATGGATTGAATATATAACTTTTTTTGCCTTCTGGTTAATCATCATCATTATTATTATTGTCATCATTATCATTACTAATAAAATACCACTTAAAGCCATTCTTTCATTTAGAGTTGAACAGAGAATCAGTATTAATGACTCAAACACCAGACGTACAAGTTTGTGAAAATACTCTGAACATGTAACATTTTAAATCCCAGGTCAGGTCTGCATCAGACACTTCAGAGTGTCAGGGTGTTATGATTAAAAAAAAAAAACAGACGTAATGTTTGACACCAGCCGCCACGTGTAGCTCACATGACACAGGATGAGATCAATTAGATAAATGCACATACATTCTGTTCATTAAAAAGGCTCAACTTGTTTTTCCCAGAAGTCATTGAGTCAATGTTTCTGACAGTTTGCTGTTACACACGTCTGCACTGATTGACAGGAGAGGAGAGGCTACATAACACAGGAACATGGAGATGACGGAGTAAAGACAGGAAGGCTGTGAAGGAAGGCACAAGAAGAAGATGGCTCCCACAGCCATTCTCACGTCAGTTTGGCTGGAAACCAAAAGTTTCAAAGTGTTAAAAAAAAGAAAGAAAAAAGAGGCCACGTGGCCTCTGCCAGTGATGAGGGACAACTTCGTAACATAAATCTTAACGGAAGCAGCAGATCTGATGAGAGGGAAGCGGTCCGTCTCACTAAAGGTTCCCCCATGTGTTTGGAGGGGGAAACTGGTCCACGTCGCCAGATTCGTCATGAGATTTCTCCCCCAGGTTGAAAGTGAGTTTGAACCGCAGACGCACCTTTTCCTGAAACAGAAAAACAAACAAAACACAACCGTCAGTCTCAGTCTAATGTATCAGCGGCAGTGACGGGACAAGACGAGCTCCTCTGTAGTTCCCTTGTAAACAAACAATGTCTGTTTACATTCAGCGTTTTGAGTGTTTATGCGTTTCCCTCCACATGAAATGTATATTTTAGGTTGTGCGTTGTTTGCATCCATATACGCTCACTAGCCGCCTTGATTGCCTCGTAAATGGTGTTGCCTTGTGCTTGTAAAATGCGTTTTATTCATACGATCACTTAAGGTCTTTAAGGAGATTTCTAAAAATGATATGCAGACACATAGCTAGTTAAATACGATGACGCACTCTGTGGAGATTTGTGTGCCGGACAAAAAAATTACCTTCTGTGGGTTAGCCAGTAACAGGATCTGTGTGACGGCGGCTGGAGGCAGGATGGGATTGAAGGCCGGGAGCTCAGTACTGGAGGGAGGCTGCAGCTTCACTTTCATCACCTAGGCAACGCAATGTGGACACGTCCATGTAGATTATAGCAGATTATAACAACACTATATGACACTATAAACCTACTGAATGACGAGTTTTGGAAAAATGACACAGGGAAATATTTCATGTCTACAGGTCGACCTCTGAACTTTTATTGTAGAAGTTCAATTAAAGCAGAACAGTGGTGTTATAGCACTGTGTTATTGTGGCTGTCGGGCATATCTAGAGAATAATTGATTCACTTGAAAGAAAAGGTAGTAGTATGGATGTAGCCGCAGACTAGGATCAGATTTCCACCATACTGGAAATGATATTGGGGTCTGTGATGTGTTAGAGAGGTGTCAGCAGGTCTCTCTTAATATTCTCACATAGCTACTGTGGGTTACATACCATTACAGGCTTAGAATCATGTAGCGTGAACTCGGCTTTACTTGTACACAGCTTAAACTAACCTTGGGCACAGCTGCCTGAAAGCGGATGTTGGTGGCGGGAGTTGGTGCCGAGGAAAGCATGGAGATGATGACCACCAGCACATCCGGCCGTGACGGAGGACAGTCCCGGGCAAAGGTGAACAACACCCGGAGACTGTGTTTATCAAACACAGTCACTGGTAACAGGCTACCTGTAAAATATGACGTGTTGAGAGAGAACTGCAGCTACAACCACCAAAAACACAGCATCACCTTTTGATTCTGCTGTTATTTTTTAATCTGGTGCTTACTGGGTTTGATTGATTCCAGAGGCACGGTGACATCAGCCAGAGAGATGGTGTCGTACAGGTCGGCTGCAGGTGTCGAGCTCTTCTCCACAGCTGTGAGACTGAGGTTAGAGAGGAGGAGAGCGTCGGGCTGCTCTGATTGGATGGGGAGACTGGACGTTAGCCCTGGAGTGGTGGGAGAGGATGTGGAGTTTGGAAGAGGCCTAGGGCTGTTCTTGCCATTACTGCTGGACTTGGTCTGGAGATCCCGTAAAGTGACTCTGGAATGAGGTTGGTTCTTATCCCTGAGTGTAGAACATGTAAAGTTTCATTACCTCAGTGTTGTGAGATGTTGTTAGTATATTTATCTTTTGACAAAAACACTTCCATATTTACTTCTATTAGACACAAGTAATGGTAAATATAATGCTTTCGTAGTCTTGAAGACCACTTAAAACATGGTGTTAATGAGCAACGAGCGGAACCAGGAATCAAACCCACAACCGCTCTACCACTGAGCTACTGTCGCCCCAAGTCTAACATCTTCCCGTGACTGGCTCTTACCATTTGACCTGCTGACACTCTGGAGGTAAAGACTGCTGCAGCAATGTTTTCCCCAGCAAATCCAGTTCTTCCATGGCTTTAGGAGGAGCAGTGGAGCCCCCTGTTGGTGGAGCCTGCTGCTGTGGTTGTACCATAGCTGGTAGCAGCACCGCAGCCGCTACAGGCGGAGCAGACGAGTCTGTGCTATCAGAGGTCTGAGAAAACAAACTGAGGGTTAGAGTTTGTGCATCAGGACTGGACAGGGGAGGAGATGATGTTGGGTAAACTGGCTTTAATGTGAGTGCAAGTTATCTTCAAGTTTACCTGGAATGAGTTCTGGGAGTTGTAGTTTTCGGTTACATTCAGTCCTAAGAAAACAAAAACAATGGAAAATGTTGATAATGTTTGTTCCAGGTTTTGATAATTAAAACATTAATGTGGGAGCCAGTATTGAGCTAATTTAGTTTAGTTTAGTAAGGTTCAGAGTTAAATATTCTTGCAAGGAAAGGAACGTGGCTTTGTGGACCTTTGATGTTACTTATTAGATAAAGTGGGTTGAGGTTTTGGTAAGAAGGTGTACTAGGAACCTGCCAACCACTTTCGGTGGCTTTGGAATGAAGTGTACGTTGTTCAAAAATGATTTTCAACATATCCTTAAGGCAATATGAATATTTAAAATGATATACTTCTTATGTTTTCGAGTTTATTTAATGCTCCAGTGTGTAACTTCTGATGATTTTTGTGGTATTATTCTGCCTTTGTGAACAGAAATGATGTCACATTATGTGTATGCTTCATCCTTAAGCTGAAATATTACCAGCCCTGACTGATACAGTGATAGTGCAGGGGCGGGAAGGGACAAGAAGTGGAACCTGAATGACTGGGTTTGTGGAGCAGTTGGCTGATTGCGTGAACTCATCCGACAATGGTTTGGATGTAATGGACATCTAATATTTAAAAGTTACACACTGCAGTTTTAAGTATTAACAGGTTGGGAATGTGTCTTTGCTTTGTTGTGGCGTGTTCTCCCTCTGAGGACGGTAGGATTTAGTCAGCAAGCCAACAGGCGGGCTACACCACAGCCAGAGGAAACAAGATTTAACTATGCTGTGCTGGCTCGGTTGTATTAATACTGCTGACTCGACCTTTTAAATCTTGTTAAAATGTTCAACAGATGTGTTCCAAGAGCCAGATGAATCCGTGAGCTATGACCTGTGCTTACCCAGAGACATGAGTTCATCATCCAGGAGGTTGATACCCGTGTTCTGAGTCAGGGTCTGGAGGTTGGAGGGCTCTGGGTCGGATGGTGCCGTGTTGGCTGACGTGTTCAGCCCCATCAGGTCTACGAGTGCTGAGCTACTGGTGCTGCCTGATTTGGACAGAAAATACACATATGTGGTCTCTGTGGTCTTATGGTCAACTGAAATATAGACTAAACCACATCTGTAGATGCAGATGGAAGCCACATCCTGCCGACATTACACCTACCTGGTTGTGAGGGCAGGGTAGTGCCATCTTTTGGTACTTCCTCCCCCTTTACCAGTTGTCTGTAAAGATTGATGGCCTGTGTCAGGCTGTCATTGGCTTGTAAGATGTCCGCTGTAAGCAGAAAAATAATTAGCAGCATCAAAGGCACACCATGTTCAGGCGGCAAGAAAAAATCTTTTGCACATTCAGATTTATTGAGATTGGTTTTGAAAGAAATCCACATTTGGAAGTGGTTTGAGAATGCGTCTCAGTCTGAATGCTCTGGCTGCTCAAATCAGATTTCATATCTTTTGCATCGCTCTTAATGCAACACATGATGATGATGCCTCAAAACTGGTGAAATATACCAGTCTCTAAAATTGCACAAGAAAAACTGGGTGATTGTTTGGAGATGATGCACCTCCACTTTGCCTGCATGAAAGCCACTTCAAAATCATGGCTACATTTGCTTTGATAACTAGCAAAATAGTAGCGTCGAACAATGTTTGCCAGAGAAAAATCTAATTTGAGAAAAGAAAAATCAGATTTTCCTGAAGTCTTAACAATTTTTCTAGTCATGCCCTGTTGGGAACTACTATGGAAAAAAGAAATTTTGTTCCACCTCATATTACACCACTTACTTTCCCTACTTACCCAGAGCTTCATCATTATCCTCTGTGTCACTGGCTAATCGAAACAGTGTGGGCCTCATCTTTTCACAACGCAGGTACAGATCCTGAAATTAGAACCATGTCAAAACCCTAAACTCTCCCATTTATTGAGCGGTCCCGGGTGGATTATGAGACTTTTAACAAGCCGAGTTGTGCTGACCTTAATGAGATCCTGGTTGCTCTGGGAGCTGCTCTCTTTGCTGTAGCCTTCCAGCAGTTGGCTCAGCAGGTTGACACTTTCCTTCACCTCCTGGATGGCGTTCACTCGCTTTGATACTTTCTCCACTCGCTTTTGATCCTAGGAAAGAAAAAAAAAGAAAACAAGAGACTCTCACAATGCCCAAGATCATTTGATCACATGTAAAAAAAAGAGCATTATTGCACATTTTTATACTGCATTTGTAGAAAAAGTTAAGGTTATATTACAATTTAAGATTTAACTACTCACTTCCTGGACCATTTCCTTAATGAGCTTGTTTGCTGCTTTTAGATCTTCTGGGTGAGTGCTGTTCAATAAGCGGGACAATGTCTACAAAAACAGGAAAGGACAGAAGAGGAAGCCAATTAAGAAACCAATGGTCCCTCAACAATTTTCACAGGAGCCTGAATCATCAATGATCAGATGGGTTAAGATTTCCGTCGATCCGTGAATCAGGAATGTCTTTTGTCAACCAGTTTGGTGTGGTCGTTGCACCTTCATCGTCACTCATACTTCATACCTTGGATTTCTCCTCATCCTCAAAGATGGCACTTTTGGATCTGAGTGGAGGGGTTGGGAGGGGCCTGTCATCAGGAAGCAGAGTGTCCTGCTTGACAATGCCTGGAAGAGAACAAGGACAGCTGTTAACCATGCACGTCAACAACACAGCTCCCGCCTTTCATGCATTCACACCGTGTACGGCCCTCGGTGACAGACTCTACGTCACTCTGAGTAAAACTGTCAGACACAAAAGGTATGATATTTATACTGCACTTAGTTTATAAAAGAAAATACTTAAATAATAAAAAAAGAATAAGTAAACCACTTTATTGTGGTTATATTGAATAGTGAACCATGTACAAACTGCAACCATTATTAATAAGGTTAAAAATCTTCCTTTAGCTTGATGCTTAATCATGTCCTAAAACATCTTGAGCACTCACCCTGTTTTTTCAGCATCTGATAAGCGTCTGCTATCTTGGTCTCATCTGGAAGTCTCACCGTCCAGGTGTACATCATCTCTAACACCTTCTTCTTCACCGCCTCTGGAGCACGGGCACCTAAATACTGCAAGGGGTAGGTATTGATAATTATTATAGAAAAATTTATTCATTCTATTTGTCTATTCCTGGAAATGGAACAGATTTTATCTGAATTAGGTATGATTTACAACTCTAGAAGACAGGGGCCACAGATGCAGCTGAACTGGCAGCGTAAACAGATATGTTGTGGATTTTGAATGCCTAATTCTGCAAGGAAATTCTATGTGATCAAGAATGTAGTTGCTGCGTGCTCAAGAGTGAACAAACTCCTACATAACCCATGGCTATAGATGTAGCCAAACTGGTACGACAGCAACGAGAACAACCCTTACCTTTGGTGAAACCACTTTAATGAGCTCATTAAGAAAGCGGAACTTCCCCACTTCAGTATGGAAACGTTTTCCACAGTTCTTCATGCATGTCTCAAGAACCTGAAAAAAGGTTCAAGTTAGCTGGATTTTACATTTCAGACACAGATACAATTATGGCATGTGACATGTAACATGTGACTTTGAGCTTATTAGCCACAAATCCAACCCTAACCCACTGGTGAACAAGACTTACCATGAGTGCTTGCATAGCCTCCCACTCCTGAGGAGACTGGATCTTGTGAGCCAGAAGTCTGGTCGCAAGCTGTGGACTGATGGATGAAAACAGACTTTAAGTTGTACTTTACTGACTAACAAAAAAGTGTCAAGAACACTGAAGGAAACAAACAATCAGGTCAAAAAATACACAAATAATTTTGACAACCTGTGAATCAAAAACCCCTACTAATTAAAATAGTCAGCTAGCTGATGGTATAACAAAACAGCATCAGTTAAATGAGGCTGCAGTGAAGAACTTTACTACTCTCAAATACTGTGATTATATCCCCGCCATCATCATCATCATCTCACCCTTCTGGTTCATTGTTGAGCTGATCACAAAATCCCTTGATATTGTCCCAGTCATTCTCCTTATTCAGGGGGTTTGTGGCCTTGTCTGTGTGAGAGAAAACAAAAGGTGATGCATTTCATTTCTGTTAGTTAATGTTAATGTTTTATGTTGTATGTGCCACAGACAACATCCCACAGCTCAGTAACATTCTTTATTCTGCATCGTAAGGCATGATTAAATAACGAGCAATGATAAAAATGATTAAAGAACAATTACACTATGTAAACAGTGCAAGTGCAAACTAGAGAATGCACACCGACACCAAGGCCCCTCAGATTGTGCCAGTCCACTACCCTGTCGGTTAACTTCATAAATTTAATTACAAAATTCCCCAGGAAATCTCTAGAAATGTTGTGAAAAAAAAAAGGTATACATCCCAGTGTTTAGCTGCTAACACAGACAAATAAACAAGCAAACACATTTAAAAACAGCCTCCTCGATAGAGGCATTAAACCAGTACAAGCTCTACAGGTATATGATCAGAAACCTATCTCTGCACAGACAGACTTTTAAAAAGCATGTATTGACAATTGTCCACCAACCTGCCTGCAACTGCTTTTGTTTTGATTGATTGTATGCATGAGGTGAGAGAGCATGAGAGTGAATTTCGATATTTTAAAAGAAAAAAGTTACAATACTTTTTTATAATGATTCAGATAAGTGAGGCCTGTTACACCTCTGAGACTAACAACACCAGCTAGTGAGCTCTTTCACAACCACATTTTACAAGCACAAAGGTTGAGCATAAACTACCAGGGATAGAATAGAATAGAATAGAATAGAATAGAATAGAATAGAATAGAATGGGAAAGGAAAGGAAAGGAAAGGATAGAATAGAATAGAATAGAATAGAATAGAATGGAATAAGACTTCAGGATAAGTTTGTAGTGTACCAGCAAAGTAAAACGAGTAAAATAAGAGACAAGTCATCAAGACAAGATACCATACAAACTATAATCACTGTAGCTGCAGTTATAGCCTCTGATTGTTTGCAGTATGCACACTGTCATCTGTTCTCTGTTCTGGGGCAGACTGAGAGAAAGATGTTTGTATTTGGAAGAAAACGTGGGGCTGAATCATAAGGTTTTAGCAGAAGTGATGGTTCCTGCTTTGATTCAGCTGACACGTCTTTGGTTGGCAGCTAACTGACTAACTGGCTGTGTTAGCATTCAGGAATGCTTTACTGGGAAGTTCAAATGTACATGACACGTTACTATAACACCGTCAGACTCAAATTGTTAACATTAAACGTCATGTACGCTGAAAACCTGAGCTCAACATTGATTCATTAATATGAGTTTGTTCCTTAAACGTCAGCAGCACTTTCTTGATTTTGGTGACATTTGCTCTTTTGACTCCCCCATTCACACGGGGAGGGGGTGAGTATTCAACCCGAAAATAAAACTCGCCCTCCGTTAACTGTGCCTCGGCTGTGTCTTACATATAAACCTGTTATTATAATGAATGTTGACTTACTGATTCGCGACTGCAGGCTAACCTCATCTGGAGGCGCCGCCGCCATCTTTCGGGAATAAACAAGTGGTCACAGTATCGCGAGATGTCTGGGGCTTATCGCGTGAACGGCGTTGTGGCTCTGCACCGCCCCCAGGTGGACATGGAGAGAAAAACAGCGTGACACTATTGCAATAGAGGAGCAGACCATGGAGAGCAGACAGGGCAGGTTGTCAGCTGCCAGTGTCTTCACTGACTGAAGCTAGCACGGCTTAACACCCGCCGGCGGCGACAGGCTACCTTCATTCACATTACCTGTTTGCTGTGTTTTTTTAAAACGCATTTGTCGTAAAGAACAGGGCACCGGGAGTAGTACGTAGTGCAGCGTTGATTTTATTATAGTGTTCTCTTGCAGTCACTGCACCAGTGTTGTTTGTCCACACCTCAAGAGGGAAACTATCTACGCTGCCTCGACTGAAAAGAACACACCTTCGCCCAGAAGCAGTCACATCTGCACACAGAAGCTAACAGCGGGATAGTTAGCTAAGTTGGTTGCGTAAAACGAACTTTGTTGGTACTGTAATTTAACTCAACTGTGGATACCAGGCGTATTTAAACAGGGGGGGATACTTTCTGACCAAAGATACTGCAAATCTAAGTGATTCGCTGTGTGGAGAACTCTCCGAGCAGCCAGTAGATAAACTGCGGTATGATGCTTTGTGTTCATACAGTGCAAAAGTTAGCTAACGTCTAGCTAGCAAGCAGCTGCACTAGTCTAAACGTGACTCACTGGCGGTGGATGATGAATGTAACGTATCGCAACATCGGGTGTTGCCTGGCCGTCCCTCCTCCAACTGGAACACCGGCGATGACTCGCCCGTGACAGGAGAAAACATCTAATATCGTCTCCTGCTGTCACGTCTGTGGGGAAAATCTACCAAAGCATCGACTGTATTTGACAGCCAACGACAGTATGATGGGATCCCTGAGGGCTCTGCAGGAGTGGTGTCGGATACAGTGTGAACATTATGACAATGTGGAAGTAAAGGACATGTCCTCGTCCTTCAGGGACGGTTTGGCATTCTGTGCCATCATTCATCGTTACAGACCAGATCTCATGTAAGTAACTTGAAGATTAGCGATGTTACTGTGATACTGTTTCATTGTTTTGTTCCATGGTTTTTGGTGCAGCCAGACAGTGTTGTCTTTAGATTTGAATTCAAATACGGAGTGTAACTTTACAGTACAATAGCAGTATGGTAATTGCAATATTGTGTTAATACCATCTTATTTCTATAGTAATTATGAAGTAATCACGGTAAAGACAATGGGAAGTGTGTGTGGGACACAAGGGTGGATGAGTTTAAACTTCATAATATGGGAATAATAATCAAATATTTTCATGTGAAGGTACTGCATCGATAGTAATTCTCATAACAAGGCAATATCGGGATATCATTTTGGAAATAACATGTTAATCCTGCAATATTATCTCCTAATCATGATTACCATTGTTGTAAATGCCAATATGGAAGTTGCATTAGAAGAAGTATAGCCTTACCATAATATTATCTTTCTATTCCAAAATAATTAAGGTAAAATCCTACAGCACCCATTAAAAAGTACACTTTTAATACAGTTTAAGTGGGGAGTTTCCACACTGATGTTGGTGGCATTTAATAATGTTTCTGTGTATATGTAATACACAGCAAAATATGAACATTGTACAGGGAGACAGAGGTCAGTGTCTTGTAATTAACCCGGGCTGACAAGTCATACCCTGTCTGTAACAACAGGCCCCTCCTCTTTGCATTTTACTCCCACACCCAGAAACTGTACAGAAGCCACCACAAAACACAGCAGCCCTCTCAGTGGAGTTTAAAGTGACATATTGCAGGGTCAAGGAAGTGGTTACTGTGAATTGTTATGTAGACAACAACAGCAGAAAAAATGTCAAGAACTCTGAGCTTACAAGTCACTCCGCTGAGCCTTTGCCCAATCACAGTGAAAATAAGATTATTATTCAGTGACAGGTTGTCTGTGTCTTTGAAAAAGTTCTTCTTCCAGATAAGAGCAACCATGTGAAAAGATGAGTAGGTGAAAAGTTTCCTTTATTGTAGTGTGACCACAAACATGCACAAAAACCCTAACAGTCACATGACTCACAATGGAAACCCATGTATCTTGTGTTACATAAAGTGGCTGTAACATTGCCCTGTGTGTTGTCAGCATCATGATTAGTTCTTTGATTCTGGCAGGAACACGTAGGTGACCTTTGCTGTTGTAGGAGGATTGTGTGAAATCATCCAGTAAATGATATGCTTGTGCAGGTTTATGCTGGTGATGGTGCAGACATTTGTGTGTAAATGTGACTGTGCTTGGATGTTAGCAGAGCACTCACTGGAGCAGTTACTGAAGGACAAGTCAGTGAAGTGGAATCCGTGTGCATACACACCACAGTGGTAAAGCTCTAAGCAGGGCAGTGGAAAAAATGCTCAACTTTAAAGTGCTGCCTCCCCAATTTGTGCCCCAGCATGGGTCCCTGTGTAGCTGCTGCAGTTGCCCAGTGGAAGAGCTCTGATGCAGGCAGACAGTCTGTCAGATGAATCTGCAGCTGAGACCTCTGCCTGTCAAACTGGATTTACCTCTTACACTGGGCCAGGCCAATGTGGAGCCACCCTGCACTCTGCAGCCAGTGATGGCCAGCAAATGGCCTCATCTCACTTTTCAACTGTCATTTAGTCACTCTCTTGAGACTGGAGTAGATATGGCTTCATCCTCCATAACCCAGTTTGACAAAATGACAAAATTGTTTTTAAATTCAATTTTTTTCATATAGAGCCTCTGATTGATTCATTTCAGCACTGCTGCCGTCTGCTTTGTTTTTCTTATTGCATATTAGACCTTTTGTGTCATTTATGACTCCTGTCACACTACCCATTATTATGTATTCATAAGCTTAATTTTTTTACTGTCACACTATAATTTACATCAACGCTCCAGCACGGACTTGTCCAAATGACTAAACCATATTTAGCAGATGTACCGGTTCACCTGGATTTTATTTGATCACGTTTATTAAAAGCCTGTCTGTCACACATGGTGCAAATAACCACAGACATTGCACTCCTCAGAAGTCGTCTTTTCCAAAAATAAACTTTGGAGTGAGACTCACAAATTCAGATCCCACACAGCACTCCCATTATAAGTGCCAGTGTTGTCTGGCACTTTGTCTCCATTGAGGCTTGAATATTGGAACTTCCAGCAACAGTTTTGACAGTATGTTGCCACATGTCCATCTGGCTGTGTTGGCAGGACAGACACAATGGACTTGTTTTGACATGATCTTGATATTAGAGCTGCTGCTCAGTGTGTTTGTGACCATGGGAACAAGATTAGAGAGAACAGAGGTCACTTTGTGCCACTCCAACACGGAGCTCATTCATGGGATTTTGGCCTTGCTCAGAGTTCCACATGGTCTCCACAAGCTCTCACCAGGGTTAGTTGTGTTTTTCTCCCCTGCACCGTTGCCTTGCTCCTAGACGTTAACGTCAACATGAAATTAACTTGTGCACACGACCACACGGAACACCTCAGACATTTTCCAGTTTTACTGCAGGATGTTTACTGGTGAGAGCTCTGGCTGTAGTTCCACACTCCAGGCGTTTCAAAGAAGAACCTTGTAATTACCAGCCCATCGCTCTTGTTGAGTGCAGTCATGTCTTTCCTTTTGCCCTGGCGGTTGTTCATATCATACATCATTTGTGTTTGCTTTGTAACCAGCAAAGGTAGCGTGGAAGCTGAACTGCTCACCAGTTCTGTCGAGCCAATAATAGCTGTTAGATGGTTCATAGCATATGTGGAAGGAGGTCAGTAAGCTAAATACAGTACTGTCCTGGGTCAGCATGGCTTTATAATGTTACATACTGTACTGAGTTGCATTTGCTGCAAGTTACAGTATATATATGTATATATATATATATATATATATATATATATATATATATATATATATATATACATATACATATACATATACATATACATACATACATACATACATACAATGACTGGCTACTTGATTACATACACAGGACTCTAAATAGGTTGACATGAGTGGCACCCAGTGCTCTGCTATAGTCTAGCTGCTTCAGGGTTCCACATGATATTCGTTCAGAGATGGTCTTTTGCATACCTTGGTTTTCCATAATTGCCATGTGAGTTACTTTTGTGAGCTACAGATGAGGTTTTATCTCTTCAAACCAGTCTGGTCATTCTCCTCTGGTAAAAATCCCAGCAGATCAGCAGTTTCTGAAATACTCAGAGCAGCTCCTCTGGCACCAACAACCATGTCTTATTGAGTGTCACTTAAATCACATTTTTAAAGCTCTATTTGAACTTCAAACGGTCTTGAAAACATCTACTTACCTTACATGCTTTGAGCTGCTGCCATGGAACTGTATGACAAGATATCTGCATTAGCAGGCAGTTAAAAAGGTCTACCTAATAAAGTGGCTGCGATTTTTAAGTGTTCTTTGCACCCAATTTTCTTTAGAATTTTGACATTTATTCTCTCTTGTCCTTTCCTTTCAGAGACTTTGGTTCGCTGTCCAAAGAAAATGTATACGAGAACAACCGCCTGGTGAGTCACTTTTACAGTTGCATGATTTAAGGATTGGACTCTTTATGTTATTGTGTTTGTAGTAAAGTCAGAGTGGAGGTTAGCTGTTGGCAGGAGAGTTGGATTAATCCCCTGAGATCTATTAGGTATCACTTAACTTATGGTTTTAATTTAGCCATACCATTATTAAGCTTCATTTCATGCAGTCACTGAGGGCGTATTCACTGTATTTTTGACTGTGTGGAGAAAAGTGTTACTTAATCTCGATGGAGTGTGATGAGGCAAAGGGGGGATAACCAGAGCATCTGGCATGTAAGCAGAATAGGAGAAAAAAACCAATAAAATCAATGACGTAAGCCTGCTGAGAAGATTTTAGTTGTAGCAGTGCTGAATTTCCAAGTCAAATTTCTTTTTTTAATCTTATTTTCCATGTTGTGTTTCTTCACATGATCTGTTGGCCACAAGAATTTTCATCGATGAAATGGGAGTGACCTCATTTTCAGCCTGAGCTAAACTTTGGCAGCTCTTTCCTGCTGTTTACATCTTTTTGATCATCCTGCAGCTTTTAGTGAAAGTGGGGCAGCTGGTGGGAGAACCAGACATAAATTCCTGGTGTACTGGCTGGCCTAAACTCCAATGAATAATCAAGAACTGATAATGTAGAGAACATTCAGTACTTCTAGGTTACATTCATTGACTGTGTCTTCTGGTTTTAAGTGATGCACAGGAAGTTGGACCACAGATGACCCTGGTAGCAGGTAGCTGACAGGGTGTACTCTGCTTGTTGCAAAAATGAAATCCTTTAAACAGGAAAACTTCTCCCTTTTCTACTTCTCACTTTCCTGAGGAACGTTTGTGATAAAGCACGGCAGATATGAATGTACACCAGTGTGACTGACAGCTTGTATGGTCTAGTAGCAGCTTGGTTTGCATCTGCATCTATTTCTATACACAGACTGTGGTTAGGTGTTATCATTTTGGATGAGGTCACATGTTGATTGTTGACCTGCATTACTGCATCACTCAGAGTGTAAGAACTTAAAATGTCATCCTGGTTTGAACTGCAACTCGCCACCAAACTGCTTGGTGTTGTTAGTGTAGAGCAATTATTATTTTTCAGGTAATTGCAGTAGTAGATACAATTAGTTTAAAACTACGAAGAAGAAACGAACTTCAGTTGTCGAGTGTTATTTGTATGATACAGCAGTACAATGCATTTTGATGAATGGAGGTTTGATTCCAGTGTTTACTGTTTTTTCTTTACTTACATTGTTTTTTGCTGAATCATATCAGTGTTGAGGGTCTGCCAAGGATTGTAGCCATGCTCTCATGTAATCTTACCCACTCTTTCATGTCTCCAGTGGAATTTTTCATTAGAGTGATGGTTATCCTCAAAGGAAAGACTGCAACATAGTGAGCTAATGACTGAGGTTTTGGCAGCAGTGTTAACACCCTCCAGGGCATCAAAGTATCGGCTGGTTGGTGGGTTTTGGCAAGCACATTGTTTCGTCTCACACACACACATACACACATGCAACAGAAGCATTGTTCTGTCTTTTGGTTTCTGTCCATTTCCATGAAGACAAATAACCAGATTTCTGTAAATGCCCATATTTAAGATTAAGTTTAATTGATCTATTTTGCCGTTTACTTATAAAAATGAGAACCTGCTTTCTCGGTTTGATATGTAGCTGCATACAGTTTCGGTTTTATGTGATATCTTTGAGATGTGTTATTCTCCTGCTGCCAGCACACTGATAAAGTGGAAATGGAATTTTGTTTGGGTTGCTCAATGCAATGGGAGTAATGTGTGTAAAAACAAACTGTCAAAATTCTCCAGTGTGAGTGATCCATACCACTGAGGTCTGAGGTTAAAGGTCCAGTCTGTATGAATTTGTGACATCTAATAATGGTGCAACAAGTGGAGGACTTCATTGGTTGTTATTTTTCTTTGTTTGGGTAGTAAGCTGCTGGTTTAAAATGTTTTCTTTTGTCCAGGCCCTTGTTTAAAGTACATATAAAATACTTATTCTAAGGCTGCAAGAGCCAGACAATCTTTTTTAAAAGTGAGGATACACTTAAACAAAACATTTATTGGTGGTATTCAATCTCTGCAGATGCTTTTTCTATTAAAAGATGTTTGTTTATTAATTCATGATCTCTCTAACTTTAAATATTATTTAATTATCGGTGTAATGCACTCATCCTCCTGTCCTCATTTTCCTCTTTGAACCCCACCTTATCCTCCTCTCTCTTGTGTTGCCTTAATGTAGGCATTTGAAGTGGCTGAGACCCAGCTGGGGATTCCCGCCCTGTTGGACCCAGAGGACATGGTGTCCATGAAAGTGCCTGACCGGCTCAGCGTCATTACCTATGTCTCCCAGTATTACAACTTCTTCAACAACAAGTCTTATGGTTTGTTTGTTTGCACCCCCAAAAAAGAAAAAAGAAAAAAAACAACATTGTTATTTAATACCTAATATCACCATTTTACCTTTTGACTATACAAAGAACACTATTTTAATGTTTTCTCACCCATAACGTCAGAGCATTGTGAACTATTAACCCCACAGCACATTTTACATGGAACAACTTCACTTCATGGGTGTGACACCAGCTTACATAATGTGTCCATGCCATTAACAGATGACTTCCTTTACTTCCTCTCTCACAGCAAACCCACCTTGCATGAAGAGGCCGAGTGCTGCCGGTCATAATGAGCCAGTCCAGAAAAAGCCCCTGACCCCTTTGGAAGACAAAGAGGTCGAGTCTGAGGTAAGAACAAAACTTGGCACCAGGAGAGGACGTAGGGACGAGCAGGATATACGTACATTCATGCACGTGGGGGTCTGGTAGATTTTTGGGCCATGATGAGCCCTGACAAGCTGTATTTTTAAAGTAATGTAGTTTGTAACCCATATTATTATTGTATTGGTCGATAAAAGTGCTACAAGTTTCTTTTGGATAAGCACACTGAAACCATATTTGGTCATATATTGTTGTGTCTTGTAAAATCTAAGCATCATTCTGTGATGTGCTCTTTTGGGGGCATTATCTCATCAGATCTGTACAATACAAATCCCATCTTAGTACAACAATGTACAATATCCACAGATGTATTTTTTAGTGTTACTTCCTGAAATGTGGGCTTTGTGTTGCACAGCAGGGGGGGAGAACAAAGCAGCCGAGGTAGAATGAGTCTATAAAGAGAGCCTCTGTATCCTGTCTCTTTTCTTTCGCATGCCTTCAACTTCTTACCTCCATCTCCATACTTCCATGTACTGCCATCCTTCCTCACCCCTCGACAGATGGAAATCCATTCCACTCCCTCCTCTTCCTGTTCTTCCTGCTCCTCACATTTGACCCCCCCTTCACTCTCTTATCCTGAGCTTAGGCAGTAGGACAGGGTGGGAGTCAGCTAGGAGGTAAAAGCCAAACAGTTATGTCAGTTTACATATTTTTAAAAGAACATTTTGATATAAAAGAAAAACAACTAACTATACTATCCTAACACAGAGTGCCATGATTTACCAATATGCTGCTTCTAACCCCTTCAACACAGCATTAAAAACTATTTATCAATCCCAAATGTGTGACTCACTGAGCAACTAACCCAAGCTGTTTGGATTTTTTCTTTTAATATTAAAACTTTTTTATTATCCTGATATACATTTTCGCATGAAACAAATGGTATAGTGAATGCAGTAGTGAACCTCGTGAGTCGACTAACTGTAGACGCAGAAACCGAGCAGACGTAGCTAGCTTGACAAAACAAACAATCCAGATCCTCAAATCCTGACTCCATGTTTGATCTCCCACCTCCCTCATTACTCTCCATCTTCCTCCCCCTTCCCCTTGATGTCTCCGCCCTGTCCCTTCTGTGCGATCAACCCTGTGGTCACTTACAATAGCCAAGCCCGCTGGCACAGATCGACGCAGCAGCGGTCAGACGCATCGCACTCAGCAGCACCTGTGCCGCCTGCCAGAAGCACGTCCACCTGGTGCAGAGGTTTCTGGTGGACGGCAAGCTCTACCATCGCAACTGCTTCAGGTGAATTCCGCAGCGACAAAAATTGAAGTGAAAGTGTTTTATGGACCTTATTTAGCCCCGAGAGTATTTCGACCAATGAAATGAACAGTATATTTATTATTATTATTATTATTATTAATAAGATATTCCTGCAATCTCAACAAATCTTTTGATCAACTGCTGTATACAATGAAACCACATTGTTTTAGGGTGCATTCACACCAGCCCTTCTAAATCGAATCCTTGGAAAGTCTGGTTTATTTGAGTCTAGCGGACGATTAGGTGTGAAAACGGCCTGAACAACTGCCCAATAACTGTTCATGATCCACCAGTTGAATGCTCATAACTCCACTCAGACAAACTCAGATTCACATAAGTAAGAAATGATAAGTGAACTACATCTCTACATTAGTTCTCAACTGACTTATCTGGTTAAATAAGGGTAAAATAAATACAATCTACATAGTTGCCTTGTTTTCTGTCTTCTGAAAACTGTGATACTGTGATATACAGTATAATGTCAAAAATAACCATCCTTTTTACATCTCAATAATAGATTTCTGATAGTATTTTTGTTTGCTTATTTATTAATAATCATCTTTTGTGACTTTTTTAGTAGCTTTTTAAGTATTTCAATTATCCACTATCCATATAACCCATTGAAGACCTCACTCTCCTCTTGTGTCATTGTCGTCTCAGGTGCACAGAGTGTCACAGCACTTTGCTCCCTGGATCGTACAAATTGGGGAGCGACTCTGGAGCGCTGGTCTGCACACATCACCTTTCAAGGCGTGCTTTAGCTAATCAAAATGGCCGACCAGATCTTAGCAAGAAACCCGTGGTAGCTCAGTCTGCCAGGGTTGGTCGCAGCCCCACTCCTCACACCTCGCTCTCTCAAAAGGACCAGACTAAGACTCCATCCCCATCGGGCCGAACAGATTCCGGTGACATGCCTACAAGTGACTCTTCCTCAGTCAGTCCTGTTGCAGCAAATACAGCAGATGCTTTGGAACAAGCAAAAGACTTGGACGGTAGTGAACCAGCAGAGGAGACGCCGCGTTCTTCTTCTCCTCCCAATCCTTTTGACGAGAGCGACGAAGAGGACGACGAGGGAGAGAAGATCGAAGACGCTCAGGCACCAGCGACACATACACCCAATGGGGATCTTCCTTCTACACCTGTCAATCATAATGAAGGCCTCACTCGGCCTGTGCCAGTGCCAGCACCGCGCAGAGTTTCTGAACCCACTCCTCCTCCTCGCCCTGCCCCGAGGGTTCGGCTACACCGGACAACAGACAGCCTTGCTGTCGGTGTGTGTGTGTGTGTTCATCGTCTCACATCATCTATTGTAGACATAAAAACCGTCTGATACTAATCTTCTAATTTGTTTTCCCTGAAATCACAGGTGGAAATCTGAAGCCTCCAACTCCTCCCAAACCTCGAGAAAGATCACTGTCTCCTGGAAGGTAGATCATTCTCTGTTTAATGCCTCTTTTCCTTTCTGTGGCCACCATTTCGTCTACGCTCCTCGTATCATCGTGATTATCTTGTAACAGCATGTACTGTGGCTGTTTGCTTGTCTGTGCCTCTGTTTGGCGATGCTGTTGGTGTCTTCCCCACCATGACCCCTCCATTCCTTTTATGTGTGTCTTCACTGTCTAGCCTGTCCAGTGGCACTCATAAACCCAAAGACCCACCTTGGCTCGCCCTGGTTCAGTCAGAATCCAGGAAGAAGAAAGCCCCTCCCCCTCCCGGCTTGGCAACACCTCCCAATATAGGCTCTCTGTCCTCTCTCAAAGGGGAAGGCTCCAGACCCAGTACACCCAATCCACCCGCCAACCCTTTTGAGGATGACGATGACGATGAAATTAACGAAGGAGAGGAGGAAGAGGGGGCCGAAGGCGGTGAGATTCCAGCCATACTGGCAGTGAGTCACCCATGGTACAGCATCACGCGTGCAGCGGACACAACAGGTGATGACACTCCCCCTAGTGGAGGAAGCTCATCCTGCTCTGCCAGCCCCAGGAGTGCGAGGAGCAAGAAACGTCCAGCACCCCGAGCACCGCAGCCACCTGCTGGGAGCCAAGGTCAGTTTGATCAGAACATCACAAACATCTTTAACACAAGTGAGAAATTCAAACCAATCATTGGACAGAATTTAAAGTGTGACACCACCTTTTACTTAAGCAATGTTTTTACTCTGCAGAAATGGGAATTGTTGCAGTTCAATATTTTCCCTCAATTTAAAATGGTGACATCTAAAGGTTCATTGTGTAAGAGTTAGTGACATCTAGTGGTGAGACTGCAGATTGTAACCACACATACACACAAACTACGGTGGCCTTTATATACCAGAAAGAATGTTGTTCAGTTGCATCGTCTTCACTGGCTGGTTTGTTCTTTCTGGCTGCTGTGGAAACATCACGGCACAAGATGGCGGCCTCTGTAAAGCAAGGCCTTTGTCTAAAGTAAAATGCTTAATGGATTATTCAGTTTTAGAGTTGTTTTTTTTAAGAATCAAAACAAGTTCTCTGATTGTTCTGCTTCTTAAAGGTGAATAAAAAAAATAAAATTGGAGATATCTGAGCACATCATCATCTCAACTTTTTGCAAAACACTGATCACCGAACACTCAATTAAGTCAATCAAGTACTCAATTAAGTTTATAGGTAGTATATTACATTATTACATTTCTTTCAGTAAACAGTTGATGAAGGAAAAAGTATATTAATAAACACTAAATGAATATTGTATATAGGTGTTCATTGTTTTTTTTTTGTCCCCTCATCCCTTCTCTCTTTTAAAACTTTGATTTCCGTTTCCCATCTGCCCTCCTTGCTTTCTGTTTGAACTGAATATTTTCTCCTTTTAGTTCTTCCATACTCTCAGCCCTCCTCTTGCTCTCCCTCTCCAGCTCTCAGCATAGAGAGTCTGTCCTCAGGCTCAGACCACAGCTCCTCCCATCCCCCCTTGGGTGGCAGTACCAGCAGCGACCAAGAACACGCCTTCACCAAAAGTGTCTCGGAGCCGTCCATCTGTTCACCATGCGACCCCACAGCCTTGCCTTCCTCTTCCTCAAACGAGCTTCATCTTTCCCCCAGCCCATTTCCTTCTCCGATGTCAGCAAATGCCAGCTCAGCCCCGGCCACCCCACAGACCAGTCGCAGTTCAGGAACTAAAGGGGCCGGAACCCCTCCACCGCGACCCCCAGTGAACCCAAGCCCTCTGGCCTCAGGGGCAACACAGTCGCACAACAAGGTAAAAGGACTGCTTTCAAATAAAGCAATGTAAAGTCAAAACACTTCCCACAGCTTATAAATCCACTGTGCTCTCATTTTAGCGGATCTGTAAGGAGAACCCGTTCAACAGGAAAGCTTCTCCCTCACCGGCTAAGTCTAAAACCAAACCACCCAAAGGCTCACGTCCTGCCAGACCCCCGGCGCCTGGTCACGGCTTCCCACTGATCAAACGCAAGGTATAAAAAGTAAAGACTTGATATAAGCCGGCTCAGAAATGACAGTTCTGTGTCAAAAACAGAAGAAGTAAATGGTCCACTTCACTCAAACCTCCCTCCAGGTGCAGTCGGATCAGTTCATTCCCGTGGAGGACATCCACGGTGAGATGGTTCAGCTGGAGAAGCAGCTGGATGAGATGGAGCACAGAGGAGTGGAGATGGAGACGAAGCTGAGGGACAACCCCAACGGTATCGTACTGCAATATTTTGAAATCAGTTCCTTTACTTCCCTCGTGCTTTTACCCCAAAAGGTGTTTTAGTAACTGAAACACTAGGTTTGCAGAAAAGAAGGATAAATAGAAATCTATCATCACTCTGTTTTGATCACAGATGAGGACGAGGAGCGACTGTTGGTGGACTGGTTCACGCTGATCCATGAGAAACACCTTCTAGTCCGACGAGAAGCAGAGCTGGTTTACACGTAAGATGTTTTGATTTGGTCATATAACCAAGACAACTATTGGTATTCTAAAGGTCCAGTGTGTAACGTTTAGGAGAGTTTATTGGAATAAATTTAATAAATAAAGTGTCTTTTGTATAAACGTATAATTGCTTTAAAATTAAAACTATTTTGGTTTTCATTAGCACAGAAACCTGATGCATAAATATTCTTTCTGATATGTGAAGGCCACCGTAAGAAGGATGGATGGACCTTTACGTTCTGCAGCTAAAGCATATTTTTACGGATTTCTTTAAGTCGGCAGGCACTTAAATTACCAGTAGGTGCTTTATTCGTGAGTAAGAATGGATAAGGTTGTAATAACTAACCTTATTAATCACACTCCTTCTTGTGAGTGAGACAGTGAAACATTTTTACCTGACACATGGTGATTATATTGGAAAAAAAAACCTGGCAGATGATTTAACGGATCGTATATGACAATCACAAGTGCCGAGTACAAAAACTGCCTTATGTCTTAAGAAACGTGTACAGTGCTGTTCTTTGTTCTTCTTTTCAATAAAAGAAATAAGTGATGCTTTAGCACAGGACTGCTCAAAGTGGAGAGTTTTATTTTGCCCACCAGACCAAAAAATATTTATATATCCTAAAGAATCTAATTAGAATATAATCGTTTATGTTGTTCCCTTTGTGCGGAATAACAATGCTTCTTAAAATGATGAGTCCACTGCAGCCCGACATGAACAAACTTCTTAAAGACAAGAACTAGATCCTTGTATCTCACTAGTGTAGTGTCAGGGATACTCGCTGTGTCAGCTGTGAATTTTCATGTACACTTCAAGTTCTGATTGTTTAAAGCAGACTTACCCTCATTTTTAAAGCAGGCATGAAATGTGATGAAGACATCTTACAAAAAAAATAAAGTTTTGTGACTGAAACAAAAAATTACAAGTTGTTACCTGTGTTTAACCTAAAATAATGTTTAATTATTAATTGGTTGCGTCTTAATATGATACAATATGTGTTTGAAAAGGTTTGGGCACCCTGCTTTAGCAGCATCTATGCTCACCTCTTCAGGAGTCACTGTCACTACCTGATCTTTACCGGAAACATGATTTTGTTCTATGCATGTGTGAAAGTGAAGCCATTTCCTGTCACAACTGTGGTTGCAACTCACCATGAGTTGTTTTGTCAGGAAGTAGCTACACTTCTTATTACTAATACATTTTTTTTATTATTCATTTATTCATTTATTTACTTACTTACTTATTTATTCATTTACTTACTTACTTATTTATTCATTTATTGGTTCCTTTTCAAAACACAAGGTCAACTCAAAAGTCATAGTTAAACAGCAGTTATATGCAGAGTGTTAAGGGTTAGTGTTTCCAAATCTTAAGTCTTTATTTCAGGTTAGATGAGATTTCCCCCCCCCCCCTATATTGTCTCTGTTCTTGCAGAAAGCAGATTAAAAGTATTAGGATAGCGATGTCTAACACTGTTTGTTTGTTTGTTGCTGACTGTAGAGCCAAGCAGCAGAACCTGGAGGAGAGGCAAGCTGATGTGGAGTACGAGCTGAGGTGTCTTCTCAACAAACCAGGTGTGTTTGCCTTTATACAATTACATGTAGTACCTGATGTGTTGTATGTCATGTTACAAAGCAAAAAATAAAAACTGCCAGTGCCAGTCACTTCCCCTTACACATATCCTCACTGATACATTAACCCTTCTGTGACCACTCTGTCGTCACCAGCAGGATTTGGCATGCGTTCTTCTCTTTACCGTAACTCCTAGACCGTTTGTGATATCTAGAAAATATAAAAACTATGGACTGACGTTGTGTCCAGGGTGTGACCCTGCCTTTCACCTTATGTCAGCTGCGAACCCCCGTGACCCTCATGTGGAGGATAAAGCAGTAGAAGATGCAGAGAAATGGAGCTTTGCACCCATATTCTTGTCATTACGGTAGCCCTCAGGACAGGAATCACAGACAAGATTCACCAGCACGTCACATGTTTGTGACGTCAGCTTCTCTTTACCGTAATTCATAAATGGTTGAATAACTGACAGATATCAAAAGTGAAAGTTATCTTGGAAAAAGAGGCAGAAAAAACATTTGTACAGCCATAAAATCAGATTTAATCCATGCGGCCTGATTATCATGATGGTCATAAGAGGATTAAAGAAAATAACACTACTTTCAGGTCTGGAAGAATTCCTGTAATAATAATTAAACATGAATATTTCATCATTTTACTGCTTTATCCTCCATATGAGGGTCTGGGGTTGCTGGACCCAATCCCAGCTGCCATAGTGCAAAAGGCAGGGTACACCCTGGACAGGTCGCCTGTCCATCGCAGGGACAAAACCATTCTTAACCAAAGTGTCAGAGGATGTACTGTACATGCACAGACTGTCAATGCCACTGAAGCAAACTTTGTGAATTTCGACAATACAAATACATTTTATTTAATTCAATTCTATTTTGAATTTATTTTTTTTGTTATTTTGCAGTTTATTCTGTACTTGTGTGAAAGAAACTGCAATTCAGTCTCACCTTTTGTCCTGTAAATGTGGCAGAATTGGCAATTAAGTTGACTTTGTCTTCTTCCAAGAGCAAATATCTTACCCCTCCTCCCCTGCATGATCTCCTTCTGCACTTGGACCCACTTCCACACTCTCACCCTCTGTCAGTCCACTGTTCCTATCCTAGTGGATTTCTTTACAAGACTTCTTCTATGTAGCTTATTCCTCTTTTGTAAGTTGCTTTGGATAATAGCGTCTGCTAAATACTTAAAAGTAAATGTTCTTATTTTATTCTATTGTTATATATTTGTCACGCAACACATAATTCATCGTCTTCATTTTGTTCCTCTAACCCAGAGAAAGACTGGACGGAGGAGGACAAAAGCCGGGAGCAGGAGTTGATGGCTGAGCTGGTGACCATCATTGAGCAGCGGAACCAAATCGTCAATAACATGGACCAAGACAGGCAGAGGTAATCAGTAACTGCCAGTGACTCAGCATGTAGTGAACAGGTGATGTTTGCAGCTGCCTGTGATCTAACAGTTATTCTGTCACAGGGAGGAAGAGGAGGACAAAATCGTGGAAGCCATGCTTAAGAAGAAAGGTAGGAAGACGTTTCATTTGCAGTGGGAGGAAGATTCTGCAGATGGAAAGTTCACTTCCCTTTCTTTTGTTCCCTGTTAGATTTCCACAAGGAGCCAGAGAGCGACCAGCACAAGAAGAAAGGGGCAAAGTTCAAACCCATGAAGGCGCTGAAGAGGCTGAGCCACAAGGGCGAACCAGGAAATAGCCCCAGCCCTCGCAAGGAGAAAAGCTGAAGGACACACACTCGCATCCTCCTGCTCCTCCTCCGAGAGGACATCGGACTGTTTTAACCAGATTAAACAAAAGAATGAAACTGGATGTGAGGAAAATTAAAAACCACCAGGTGACAAAGATGACATTGATGTGTCCTCTAACTGCGTTATTATATTAATGACTTTTAAGTAAAAGCCAGCGCCCTCTACCCTGCTCGCCTCACAATTTTTTTTTTTGTTGCCTTTGTTTTAAAACAGACATTATTAAAAAAGAAAAACTCAAGTGCTTTAAGAGCTCACAGCTCGCAGACCTTTCAAGCTAGTGACGTGTAGAGTTGTTTTCATCACTATCCCTGCACAGCAACGCTGCGCTGCTCTTTTTATTGAGGGTCAACAGTCGTGTGATTGATTGATTGATTGATTGATTGATTAATTCACCTTTAATGAAGTCGATTGAATGGTGGTTTATCTCTGTCATCCGTGACTTTTTAGTGTTTGTTTTTTTAAATTCTCGTCCTTATTACACAGTCAGCCTTCAAAGCACAAGTGGTGGATACTGTAATTGTTGTTATCGATAAATCTACCCATTGATTTCTCAAATAATTGGCTGGTTTGTTCATAAAAAAAGTCAACAAATGATGAATAATGATGAACTTCTTGTTTTGTCCAGATACCAAAGATGGTTTAGTGTCGTAAAGGAGCAAAGAAACAAGAAAATATTCACATTTAAGAGGCTGAAATTACAGATTTAAAAAAAAATAATTTCATCATCAACGAATGGATTCATCCATGATGAAAATAGTTCTCATTTTGTCGTAGAACAATAATTGAGCCTTTAGAGGTTTTTATGTTACATCTGGTTTGAGCCTGTGGTACTAGTATTTTTTAATAGATGAATCCTGCATTCAAATTTGCGACATCCACCCTTGAAACGTCATCAGCGATGGTTACCTAAGCTCTTTTAGCTGCTATATCACAATTGTTTGTTTGTTCAAACCTTCTCACACACACAGTTACAGTTTATACAGTAACTGTGAACGGAAGCAAGAGTGGGATTCAAAACTGATCAACTGCAGGAAATGTGAGGTGTTTCTTTTTTTAAGTATTAAATTATTTCATTGATATGAAAAGGTCACACATGCAATAATGAGTATGAGCAAATGAGTCAAATATTCAGCATTTTAATAACTGCAGACAAAAACATTTTTAACCACTGGGAGGAAACCTGAATATGCAATCATTAATTTATATACATGTACTTTGCCTTTCTTCATTTGTATTTCAGTGTTTTGCCTTTAAATGTGGATAAGAGACATTATGGTAATTTTGCCATTTTATTTAATTTGCATAGTCTAGTTGGTGTCATTTGTTGCGGCTGACTTCATAAAACCTGTATTGTTTGGACTCCTGGTTCTGTTCTGTCATTTAGAGTGTCTGTCTGTCGGTCTGTCTGTCTGTCCTCCATTGTAAATGGTTAAGTCCACTGTGTGTCTGCTCTGTGCCCGTCTTCCTCTCCAGCTGAATCCAAGGGCTTCTTCTGTACAGTAGCATCGTCCTAACGCAGCAGCAGGATTATATCCGAGATACTGACACTGGAAGGCAGAGGACTAAAATAAATTAATCCAACCAGATTATGCTGTCTTCTGTGAGTTTAACACTTTCACATTCTGACCTTTTTTTTCGTCTTTACTACCGTTATATGCCTCAACTGTACGGGTGTATGTTATGTTTTGTGTAGGTTGTTTTGATTTATTTTGCAGAGACACTTCCTCCTCCCAAGAGGACATCAGACTGTTTTAACAAGATTAAACAAAATACAACTGGATGTGAGGAAAAGAAATCCACCAGGTGCCAAAGATGAAGATGACATGTCCTCTGTGTTATTAGAGGACACGTCATGATTTTAAAGTAACGACCAGCAGTTGGTCTCCACTGTTATGTGTCGTCCGCGGTGCACGCTGTTCCCTCTTTTTGGACGTCGCTGTGGTCCTTATCCAGAGCCTCCAGTTCTCTTATTTTCTGGATTTGGGTTGAGACACAAAGACAAGTTTCAGAGCTTGGTGCCAGAAAGAAAAAATATATGTAACTTTTGTCTTGTAGAGCTCTATTTAAAGTGCAATAGATCTGCTCTGTAGGATTAAACACTTACTCGCTGCTTAATTAGGTACACCTATGGCTACAAAGGGGAGGACAATTCCCGATGAACTTTTGTTTGGGAATTAATGCGAATGACCTTTAAATTCTGTATCATTTAAAGAAATTGTGTCATACATTTTGTTCATATATGGACGGCTTTACGGAAATTAAAATCTATGAATTAAATATATAGAATATAAAGTTCTATAAATGCCCGTGTCCCTGTTTTCGAGGTGTCCAGTTCTTGTAATAAGTCCATGGTATGTGGTGATGGGATGCACAGTACCCTGCAGTAAGTTAGTGTGCTGTGTGCCTGTGATTGAGGAATAGCATTGATATTCAACTATATTTGCATCAAATCTGATTGTTTTAGCAAAGATTATGCTTCAGTTACACTTGTTACCCTGTGTACACATGTTCAACTGCTTGTTACTGCACATATGAAAAAGGGGATTCCAGTGACTTTGAACGTGACATGGTTGTTGATGCCAGACAGGCTGCTCTACGTATTTCAGAATCCACGACACGTTGAATCCTGAGGCAGCAGGAGGCCACAGTGAGCGCTGCTCCTGCCACAGTGAGTGTATTTACAGTGCTATTATTGTTTTTGTTCATAAGTCTAAGTGGTAAAAACTTACGATGTACTGAAGACGAGCCTGGACCGTGCATATTTACCTGGGATATTTCAGTGTTGATGATACTCATGTACTTCTTCTCCTGACCTAGAGAAGCCATTTCTGACAGAAACTGTCGCCTTTCCTCGATCTCGTCCAGAACTGCAGGAGACAAACAGGCTGATGTTAGACTTGGTAAATAAAGAGAAACAAGACTATCAACATGATCGTCATGCCCTGTCATTCCATTCAATTCAAATGTGGTTTGCTTTTGTGATAATGGGGAACATTTTGTGTCGATTGTTTCTGTGCAGGCAGTCTCACCCTCCTGGTACCGGTCTCTCTCCTCCATCACTCCTGAGCTCCAGCATGTAGGAACATTTGGGGAAGATGCAGCTGTGGGCTCTTCCTGTCCTGTTGCCATCATATGCTGAAGCCTCCTCTTCTCCTTCTCCAAGTCTCCTGGAACCAGAGTGGAACAAAAAGGTTTGTGACTCAATGTTGCAGAATATAAAAAAAACAAAATAACGACAAAACAAAAGTGTGCAACACTAGTAAAAGCATTATGCTCCGAGAACATACTGGTCGGGGCGGGCCAGAACCTTTCTCTGACGTAGCTGTTCCCAGAACGACATGACTCAGCGCTGCGTCTCTGAGGCTTGCCTGGCAGGTGTTTGTGGACAGATTTACTGGATTTAGGCTGAGCGGGAGCGGTTGGTGACGTGTGGTCAGGGACCAGTGGCAAAGCTGCTCCATCTGTGGAGGAAAAGCTTTTAATGTGGCGATAGAAGTGATTTTAAACAGTGTGTTGAGGGTGGAGTGCAGCAAGGAATCTATCCGGGCCCGCTATTATTATAATTACTATTGGCAACATTGTCAATATATGGTATATACAGAATGTCTTAGGCTCTATCTGCACTTGATTATTATACTTGAGTAATAACCAAACCTTCCAACCTCTCATCACGAGGCCCTCACACTTACTTTTCAGACATTCATTGATCTGTTTTCTCTGGAGGTTGCTGAGCTGTGACTCCTGCATCATTACTGAGCAGAGGAAAAGAGTGTGATGAAACAAAAGACAACACAAGTAAAACACACAGACAGTGACAAAACACTATTAATTACCTGGCAATGGCCCGATGCAATACTGAGTATCGATATGGGTAAAATCCATTATGGCTAATTACTTATATATCACATTACTGCTTCACTATGCATGTCACGTGATAGATAAAGAAATAATCTAAGGACTGGACATTTGCCATGCTGCAGTTAACGTGTCAGCCATGAGGATTTATTAAAGGATAATAGAGGAAAATTACAAAACAGCAAAGTCTCTTTTTGTATACATAAAAAGCAGCAACAGCATTTTGACTGATCCATAATGTGGGCTGTTTATTTCCTCTTTTATGCAGCCAGAATATTTGTTTTATCTGTTTTAAAATGGCTGGAAATGGACAGGTGAGAAAAGTGTCCCTACAACAACTGTCATTAAAGGTTCCAGTGTGTAACATTTAGAAGAGTTTAAAAAAAAAAAAAGAAATTGAATATACTACTCATAAGTTTGTTTGTATAAGTGTGTAACGTCTTTAAAATAAAAAGCGTTTGGGTTCCTTGTGCTGCCATGTTTCTACAGCAGCCCAAACAGACAAACCAGCCAGAGCTTTTCATCATTTCAAGCAAAACAAATGACTAGGCAAACATAACAAAATGACATCCTTTGTGGCTTGTGTGTAGGTCACCATAATTCCATGACACCATTGGTAAAGGGAGTGGTGTGTGTGGATGAGTCATAAACTACTGTCTCACTAGTAGATTTAAGAGCATGTTTGAGCCGTATCAGACTGAAATCTTTATCAATAGATAGATACACATAATGTGATATCGTTATCTGAAACAAACAAAAACAGTGATATCCCTCCATCACTTCCTCCTTCTGTGTATGATGTTCACCTAACCCCTCCACATAATCCAGAATAATCAATACATGTAGGTGCATCGTCTCACATCTCAGCATGTCCTGGGTGTCCTTGCTGTACGGAGCAGGCCTGGCGTTGTTCCACAGGCCCCTGCCACTACCTCTGCTCTGTGAGGAGGACGCCTCCATCTGTACACTCAAAGACACAATGCCCACAATACCTGGGTTTTTAGATAATATCGCTCCTGTGCTGAGAGCAACAGTTCAGTAGATTGTGTAAAAACAAGCGATACCGGCTGAGGTAGTGTTGTTTAAAAGTCCTCCTATCCTCCTTTAAATCTCTCTGCCTTTATCAGGTCTCAGTCCTGATCCATTTTATTGTATTTATTTATTATTTTATTCATATAATTATATTATCTTGATGTTTTAAACAGTATTTTCTGTAAAAGTGCTATATGAATAGTTAATATTCAGCACTTCATACTATCAGTATTTCCACAGGGTGACAACACGTGTGATTTTCCTCCTGTGAACCACTCTACAAAATGGCTGCAGATTTCATACAGGTTGGTTAGCCAACAGTGCACTTTTTCTAGGGTGGACAACAACATAGGCATGATTAAACTTTAAAAAAAATCTAAATTATTGTACTAGAGAAGAAAGAAAACACATAAGTTATCTCACAACAGGGGAAACTCACCGAAACGCGTCACAAGTCGTTCGTAAACAGATGTTTGAGCCGATGATTCCTGCTGCCAACTTCTCCTGCGGTCCGACTGCGCGTGACGTTGCTATGGCAACAGCGAGTCGGTTCTACGTGAAGGCAGGGAAATAGGGTGTACAGTTTTGGGTTTTTTTTTTCTCCTGAATTTAGACAATTTTTCAAACATGATTTATGTTTTTTTCTAGAATTTGCTCGTCTAAAAACGTTTTGTAGGCTTTTTTTTACATTCACTTGTAAACACAGAGACGCAGTGACATAATGTAACCGCTAGAGGGAGCTGAAGATGGACTGACCTGTGTTGATATTGACCCAATGAGTATTAGAAGTATGGTTACTTACTTCTAGTGATAAGAGAACAGTTCACATATATATATATATTTTTTTTTCATATATATGTGTGTATATATATATATACATTTATTTGTCTGTGTATATATGTATACATAACATTTAAAGCTAATGAATGTAAATTAAGTAACTGATCCCAATTTCACTTGTAAATAGTCAATAAATAGTAAAAAAAAAGTTAAATACAGAGAAAATCCCTGACATTGAACTAGGAATAGTGAGGTTCTGTGGACATAAAATCATCCATTCTTTTTCTGTTTTTGTCCAAGTTATGGAATTATTATACATCCTTGTTGATGATTAAATGATAAACATGATATCATTGTTGTATCACAGATACATACACTTCCTGAATTACCTATCTCCATACAGCTGATTAACTAATTTTCCTTTGTTCCTTGTGCAATCAATGCTATGAATTTTAAATTCTTCATTGCACTGTATTTATTAGTTGCTTTTATTGTTTTTTTTATTACACTTAATTGGCAGTTTTGTAAAAAAAAAAAGGGGGACAAGTTTGGTTGTGGCGTGTGTGTCCATATTGTCCTATGTTCAGGTTTATCACTTTAGTTTCTCTAGTTGTTTTTATTGTTTAAATTCTGCTAACTGCTAAACAAAATGGAAAAGGCCCTGAAGTGAATGTTATTGCAGTGTTACTTAGTTTAATCATTAAAAAAAAAGCACATCATACAACTTTAAATAAAGAGGCTCTTGTGTGAAGGTGTCCTCCACTAGCTCTCAGCCTGTGGACGTGGATGTCTCACACAGCCGTCACTCTCGGGGGGGAGAAAGAGTGTCTTTATCTGTGGGCTGCTGGGCCATCGGGGATCAGCAGCAGTCACGGCTCCATTATCTGTGAGAAGACAGCAGCCCGTGTCTGCCCCGCGTTCACAGATAAACAGTTGGCAGAATATAATCACCTCCCACACACAGGTCTTCTCAGAAGTCAGAGCTGCACTTTGTCAGTGGGAAGACGTTCTGCATCAGATCTGTGTGTGTGTTTGTGTGTGCATGTGCATGCACGCGTGTTAAAACTATGGGCCGTAAAGTCACCATAAATAAGACAGTTTACACACTCAGAGTTGTGATGTGTGTCAGATACTCCTGATACACACACCTGTGTGTGTTTGTGTGTGTCTGTGTGTGTCTGTGTGTGTTTGTTTGTTTGTTTGTTTTGTACACTGACAGTGAATGTCTGCAAGCCATAATGAATATTATATCCAGTCCTGTCAGTGGGTAACCCATCACATTCATTTAATTTATTACTTTTTATTAGTTTAATAAAGAAAATAGTGGTTTAATACTTTTGTAGATTTTGTAGAAGCTGGTACTTAGTCTCTTATTTAGGCTCTTATTTTGTCTTAATTTTCCTACTTTTCTGCGTTTTCTTTTTTCTCTGTTGACTTTATTCAAAGTCAATACAACCGACAGAATGAAGTTACCTTTCCTATTCAAATCTGTTAGTTTTTTCACGATCACAAAGGCCAATTTATTGGTGATAGTCATCATAGTTTACGTTGACCTTTTTAATTAACTAAATTAAATGTGAAGACAAAAGAACTTTGCTTACTAACTAACTCAAAAATGTATTTCCACAAGACTAACAGACAGACTCATTTTTAATATTTGTTCGTATCAATTGTTCTTCTTCAATTATATTAACTGGGCCTCGATGTTTGGTATTAATTATCAGTGTTTGAAATATATGATGTGTTTCCTTTGTAAAGGGAGTATTACATTAGCCTCAGTTTTGGTGCATTCAGCCCTGATTTGAACAGTAATATCATTAATAATAATTTTATAATTGCACTATAAACACTATATATCGTTTCTTGGTAAAAATAAACCGCACATTGTTTTTGCTCTGAATGCCACAGAACAGGAAGACAGAGAGTGGAGGTGAGAAAGAAGAGAGTTGGCGATTGTAAAAAAAACAAAAAGAACAGTCTTAAAGCAAGAAAAACACACGTAAGCAGCTGAGATGGTCTGGCTTACGCTCCACCTTCTTAACGGTCAGAACCTACATGAAAAAGAGAGATTTGAAGGATGACTCGCAGGCTGAGAGAGATAGACAAGCAAGAGGAGGGAGAGATATCAAGAGGAGGAATGGAGACGAGGGGTTTTGTCAGTTTGTGAGGCCTTTCAGCACTGAAGTGTGGACTGTAACTAATGAGCGACCTACTGACTGAGCCTGGCTTTGACCTTCTGTTAGCTGAGGGGACGACGGTCATGTAAAAGAAAAAAAAGACAAAGAAAAAGCAAAAAAAGAAAAAAAAAAAAAGACGAGAGAAATTCTACTACTGTTAAATAACTGTTGATCAAAGTGCTTGATGGCTGTTACACAGGCCGCGCTCCCGTCCTTCAGCTCCTTCTCCAGCATCGCTCACTCCGCCGACAGTATGAAAGTAAGTATCACGTTCACCTCGACTTGTGTTTGACGAGAATCAAATAGTGTCCAGTGCTAACTGTTGTCTCTGAGCTGGAGTCAAAAACAAGACATTCCAATATGAGAATCTCATTAATGTAACAGTGATTTTGGTCAGTTGTGCATTTCACACACAATTTACTCTTTACACAGTGGAAATGTACTTTTCCATTTGTTGCTATTAGTCCAAAAAAAGGTAAGCTTTTACACCTGACTTGGGGAAAGCAGGTTTTGTTTGTGTCCCAAGAGAAAGAGAAAGAGAAACCCAGTGTTAAGTCAATTTTCTGTCTGTAGACTTTGAGAACCCACGGCATAAGGAACCATACTCTAATATGGTTATGAGGGCATGTTTTCAATTATTTAAAGAAAGTAACAGTATTTACACTTCAATTTTTCTCTGGTTTACAAATGCACTTGTTGTTGCTTTGGACAAAAGTGAGCTAATGTTCCCGCTGTTTAGCCACAAAGAAAACTGTTTTTCTAATGACTTGTGAAGTGTGCTGCAGTCTTTTTGTTGTGTTAACATCTCCCTTATTAAAGACATTGATTACTTTATGATTTGCAGATTGCAAATTAAAACAAATGAACAACAAAGGAAGGAATGTGTAATAACTCTGAAGGAATAAATAATCCATGTAACATACATTATGTCTTCTGTAACACTTTATTTTTGGAAAACATCTAGGTCTGGAAGCCTGAGGGCGTCTCTCTGCCTCCGGACTCTCTCAGTAACAAACTGTCACCCAGCAGCACTGAGCAGCTGCAGGCCTCTAAGCAAGTCACAGAGGAGCTCCTGGACGATGACAGCCGGGCATCATGGGACATCGAGTTCCTGCTCTCTGATTGGAGCAACCCCTCGCCTGACTTCAACCCCTCCCTGGAAAACACCGATCAGCAGCTCCCACAGCATGACCCAAACACAGCGTGTCATGCTGTGGGAGTGTACCAAGACGGAAGCACCTTTGAGAGCCAGCCGGGTCCAGAGTGTGTGCCGGCGAGCAGCGGCAGCCTCGTCGCCGGGCTTCTGCCCCCTGCTCAGGCCACAACGGTCCAGCCACAGCTGTACCACCGGGGTTATGACGAGGACCACACGAGGCGGACTTCAGTTGATGTAGATCAGTATGGATTCCCACAAGGAAGCAGAGGCAACCAAGGTAAGGTCACATCTTGGGACTACAACTCCTACTACTCCCAGCAGCACCCCCAGATGACTGTGACCCTCCCAGACAGCAGATTCATGCCAACTCAAGCTTTGAACCCTGACCCCCGACACTACGGCTACATGCCCAACTTCAACAACAACGCCACGTTATTCTGTGACTACAGTCACAGTCACGGCCATGCAACTGGTCACCTGCCCCTTCACCAGCAGCCCATGCTCATTGGACCCCAGCTGCCCCCTGCTGGGGTGGAAGGGAAGCGTGGGCGAAGGGCCACAGGGAAGAAGAGGCCGGCCATCCACAGCTGTGAATACCCAGGCTGCATCAAGACCTACACCAAGAGCTCACACCTCAAGGCTCACCTTCGCACCCACACAGGTAAACCACAGAAACCACATTTGGTTTATGGAATATGATTTCATTTTATGACTCCCTTTCTTATTCTTCTTATGTCATCAGGGGAAAAGCCTTACCACTGTCCATGGGAGGGCTGCAGCTGGAAGTTCGCCCGCTCCGACGAGCTGACGCGCCACTATCGCAAGCACACGGGCCAGAAACCCTACGAGTGTCTGCTGTGTCAGAGAGCCTTCTCCCGCTCTGACCACCTGGCTCTGCACATGAAGAGACACAACTGAAGACACACACACACACACACACTCATGTACATAGATTAACACATGAGCCCTTTCAAACTGACATTAAAACCAGCATTACTATTTAACTGAGTAATCGCTGCACTCAGGGAATCTTTAAAAATATATGTTGCAGTTTACTTTGTTGTTATTTTTTTCTTTAAGCATCTATAAAATGAAATATTCTTTAGATAAAAGAAATGATTGCACTGCTCTCATATTTTACTACTTATACGACAAATAGCTTAGTATCAAATTGATACAGCGAGACAAACATAAGAGACTCGTGTTACCCACATGTGCTACTTGGTCACTCCAGGTGTTTTGTGCTCGTAGCAGCCAAAGCGAAATCTTTGGTCTTCAGCTTTAATCTTTAAAGGAAGTTACGCTTTTCAAGACCCGTAACTACAAACTTCTGGTTTGCTGGGTGAAACTAATCAAGTATATACTGAATAACCACCAGGGGGAGACTCTGCTTATAGCAAATGGAAATCCAATTAAATGTGAAATATAAGCCTACTACTCACTTGATTTAAACGTCAGTTAACATTTCGCAGTCGTATCTAATTGGTGTGACTGTGATTTAAACCGCTTTCTTCCCCAAGTGTGTCAGGGAACTACGGTGGCCTTTGCGTGCCAGAAATGTTGTTATTTATCTCTGTTTGCGTGCTCAACTTCTGCTTTAATAAAACCCAAAATGGAGGCTTGGGCTGGTTTGGCCATTTTGGCTGCAAATGTTGGCAGAGCAGGATGGCCGTGTCCACAAAGCAAGGCCTCACCTAAACTACACATAAACATCTTTGGAAGAACCAAATGTATTTTATTTTAATGCTTGATTATAAGTTAATACAGTAGTACAGTCAATGTTTGCCAAAGTGTTACTCAGTGGACCTTTAATGTGGCAGCGTAGGATCCAGTATAGATTGAAATAAGTTAAAGTAGTTACTTGGACATCATCGAGATAAGACTTTTGGGACCTTCGTTAAACGTCATGATGCCTCGATACTTAAAACGCAACCATTAAAGCTCATTCTTTATGTCTCGCATTAAAGGTCGGGTTGGAGATCCTGAACAAACAGTTGAATTCAAAAAGTCTTTTCTTTCTTCAGACAACAACAAACACAGATTCACGAGCACTGCGCGGCATCGCTAACTTTCGATACTTTTCGGTTACGCTAGCGTTTTTTTTGGATGCTACTCAAATGACAACGTGATGCCCGAAAAACATCAAATAATAAGGTCACAGACATAAGGTTCGCCTACCTGTCCAGTGGAAACATCACTTTTTAGTTTTTCGGCATCAGCCCTTTTTCTTGGCAGTAGCTTTTCCCTAAAAACGTCTTTCGTTTGCGACCGACACCTGTTGTTGGCAGCTTTTCTGTCATAACGTCGCTGCAACTGTCTTGTTGGATTTAGCAAGCCAAAAAGCTAGGATCTCCCACCCCACCTTTAATAAGTTTCACATGAAGCGGCCATTTTGACATGATTTAGCAGGAAAAGCACGGGTGTTACTGATCACAGACCTGAAACTGAGGAAGCTAAATGGAACTCAGCCACCATTCACCATTCTTCTTTACATACATGTACCTGTCTAAAATGGCCGCGTGGCCCCCAAAGTGAACAGCCAAACCTTGTACTCATATGTATTGCAATAAGGGCACACACTGTACACACTCTGGGCACAAAGACAGCAGACTTAAACACTAACAAAAACAAACAACAACAACTAAAACTAAAAATGTATGTAGCATGTGCAGCAGAACAAAGTCATGCTCCACCTCTGCAATGCTGTGACATCTTTATCTGCTTTCCCTTCACCGAACCCTCACCCCCATAAATGATTGTAACTTTGAAGTAAATGATTGTACAGGAAAGGCAGAGTTATGTAGTTTTTTTTAAATCAACACTTTATGTCTTTGTTTGTTGAATTATAATTTAAGTAAAATGTAAGTGCGCCTTTTTTTCTTTTCTTTCTTTCTTTCTCATCAAGCAGACTTCTCATCTAAAGAATAAGCAACATATTTATTATTATTATTAATCTTTTAAAGTGACATAAGATATTTTTATCCTTGTACAAATATTTTTTCTATTCTCAGCAGAGCTTTTGATTTATTTTTATCGTCATAATCTCAATAAAGACCTCAAATGCTGTAAAAAGTGCTGTTGAAACCTCATTTATTGTAAGAAAATTGTAATGCCAGCCTTTGGCCTTTAGGTGACAGCACTCTGCTATGACGCCGCAGCTGCGTAATATGGGTGAGGTTGAGATTAGGATGCCAGTCTGTTTATATAACTTGGTATTTACTGATTCATCCTGGTTATGTCACATTATAGAGCGTTCTCCTCTAAACCCCGCACTTACCAACATTTCAATGCATGCTCAGACAATATAATACTCAGATATATTATATTATATTATGTCATATCATACATTACATATACACTCATCATCACTTTATTAGGTACACCTTTTGAAATGGTTCAAGGTATCTTTATTATGCCCAAGGGCCATAATAAAACAACACACATTAACGTTGACGCAATAAAGAAAATACAGTAACACATATTACGTAATTTAAGTACTTTAAAAGTCTGATGACGGCACGTATCGATGACTTTTGTTCTGCAACGAAGCAGATTGTGTCCGCAGAACCTGACCCTGTACAGCAGAGGTGTCAAACAGGTGGCCCGCGGGCCATATACAGCCCTCCAGTCGCTTACATGCGGCCCACCACTTAATATCATGTTATGATGACAACACGGCCAAACCGCAGCTGCCAGTGAGGTGATAAATTGTAATAATAATAATAAGACATTCGGTTGCAATCAGCACTTTAATTTAAACATTAATATATATATAAGCTTGTTTTGTGTTATGATTACAGTTGTCCGTGTTATTATTTACCTATTTTTTTTAATTATTTCTGTCTGTCTTTGATATTCATAGTTTTATCTAGCATCATAAACATGTTCATATTGTAAAGTATACATCATTCCATATAAAAAACACTTTCACTTTGAAATTTGGTGAAATATCACCATGAATATCCTAATCATGACATGATGGAATATTAAATCTAAGCCCCAGGTCATTTGAGTTTTGACATCCCTGCTGTACAGGTTCAAATCAGGTGAGCATAGAGGGGGTAATCGTGATGTGACAGATATACTCTTTATTAATCTGTTATTCACTCTGACAATGGTTGACTCCACAATACGTTGACTAAAACACCTTAGAGATAGTCATGAGGCTCCATCTGCAGAATGAGTTTATTTTAGCGCAGCGGTCAAGGGCTCGTGATCTGTGACTGAGAGGTGAAACGAGGACAGAGGCACAGCTCTGACCTGTTTTTTCGCCCGAAAAGTCAAACAAACAATCAAACAAATGCACACACCACATCCACTTTGGAGTTTCTGCCTCTTCTTTTTTTACATCACGTTGTCGTCACGATCTTGTGCTAAAGCTTTAAAGGTACAGTGTATAAAAATGTTGCCCCATTTATTGGTTGGTTAAGTTGCATGTTGCAGCTGAATATATTGTTCAGCTCCAGATACTCGTGACTAAATAGTTTGTGCCTTTGTAGATCCATACGTTGTAATTCACACGTGTGAATGGTAAATTTAGCCATAATATTGTTAAAATTGCACTTATTTATGTGTCAACATTTCCATGACAAATATCTCAGCCACTTCTGATCTGTTCTGTTTTATACCATAATCTCATAATTGCTTTTTTTATTTGCTTGTCGTTAGTAGTATTTTAAGACGATACTTGTTTCCCAACAAGTAGTATCTTGCATGTTTTAGGTATCCCATCATATCTTAGTATCCCAGTATCCTGTAATCTTTTGGCAAGACCATAATATATGAGTGTCCAGATCTCCACAAGTATCCACATGATGGCCAACATGGCTGTTGGTTGAGTTAATAGAAATCTGGTCACATTTTTTTTGAATTGAATTCTCTCCAAATCCTGGAGCTATAGTAGCCGTGCACTGTGTTTTACAAATATTATACCATTCTCCCTCAGTTATTTGTTCCTTCAATTCTTTTCCCCCATTTTTCTTTAATATACAGAGAGGACATCTGAGATTACTCTGCATTATGATTTCTGGATTACCTCAACAATTCTGTTTATTGTATTAGTTTAAATCTCCTTCTCAAAATAATCCCTTATTTGTAGGTATACCGATATCATTTCTGCATCATTTACTAACATGCTTGGTTATAGAGTTGCAGGTTTTATTTTAGGTGAAATCCCAATTAGATAATGCTGTATTAATAAAAAAAACACATTACAACTTAATTTGATTTATTATCACAGAATCCTCCGTCTTCTTCCTGCAGATCCATATTTAATGGTCATCGAAACACAGATTAAAAACTTGAATGTTGAGCCTCTGAGGGAAGGTTTGCTGAGGACAGATGTGTAATTAAATTCCATCTCTCTCTCTTTCTCTCTCTCTCCCTCTCTGTGTCTCCTTCTTGTTTTTCCTCTGTGGAGAAATGAAGATTAATCAGTCTGTCTGCATGTGTTTTTCCAGTAGACGGGACATTTCAGGACACTGATTTGTGGGATGAAACGGAAAGTTATAGCAGAGATGAAGCAGAGGTCGCGTCCACTCTTAATCACAATAATCATCCGAAGAATAAAAAAAATGACATCATTTATGTGTTTAGAATTGGATAAACGCTGCCGAGAAGTGCAAATTCAATTTGACAAACTTTAAAGAGCTTAACTTATGTTGTTTATTCGGCAGTTCAATTATTTCAAGTCCTTATTTACAAGTTGCGTCATGAATTTTTTACAGTGTTTTTACTTTTCTTGGAACTCGGTGTGGCCTGAAGTCATAAAAAAAAGGAAATTTGAACATAAAACACTTGAAAAAAAACATTTATGTTTCACTGAATACTGGAAATAAAAGCATAAAGGCTCAATATTTGAAAACAACAACTTTAGCCGGGGTAGGATTTGAAATAAAGACATTGTTTTGGGCAATTTGACAATTTTGACTTCCTGGTGTGACCTTTCCAGTGATAGGAAAAAGAAAAGGAACATGTTTGACTCTCACACTGGGTGAACGGGACAGTGTAGCGTAAATATTTTAGAAGCTGCTCTTCAGTGCGCATCTATAAATGATTTTTCTCTGCATTATCGAAACGTTTCACCTCAGGACAGCAGCACTGACACCAAACGGCGACGTCAACGATTTCGTTCTGTGGCAGTTACAAATGGACGCAGCCAAACTGGCAACCGTGCACGTGGTAGCAGAGATAAAGATTTCTAAATGCAGATGAACTTGGCCACCACGATAACCTCCCTCTCTCTCTCCGTCTGTCTCTGTCTCTGTCTCTTGGCTTAAAATGGCTCAGTGTATGTTCCTGTACGTTTGCATTTGTTTAGAATTACTCAACCTCACATGATGGGAATCTCTGCCTGATGTCCAACAACAGGATGAGGATTATTAGAGCGGTGAAAGCCACTGCAGTGCTGAGACTGTTGATAGAGATTGTGAGTCCAAGTGGATCGAGGAATGGAGAAAGGAGGGAGGGAGGGAGGGAGAGAGGGAGAGAGGGGAGCAGCAAGGGAGAGCGGTGGGGGTGTTGGGGGGTAGAGGCATGACTCTCCTGATTTGAACTTGAGCGTACACACACAAGAAGTCAAATAAGGCCACTGTACACTGTGGACACACACACACACACACACCTGAAGGCACATACACACACACTTTGTTTTACTTGTGTACTTATAAGGGCAAAATGCATCCACATATAATACTCATCTTAACTTTAACTTTAACTTTAATTATAAATGTATACTTTTTTTTCATTTATGTTTTTTTTTTTTTCCTGCTGTTACTTTTGCAAAATGAGACAATAAGGGGACAATAAGCTAACTAACTAGCTAGCTAACTGACGGACTAACTAGCTACTTACCTAACTAATGAACTAACTCATTAGCTAACTAGCCAGCTAACTTAATTCTACAATAAGAATGGGTGAAATGCAAGTTGCTAAAGCTCAGACGTACTAGGAAAAAAACCCTCCCAGCATCATCACAAAACAAACAAACATGACACATTATCAATGCTATCTTCTGTTTGAGCCTCCAGTTTGGTCAATTTCCAACTCCTCTTTCCCCGATTTGTAAAATCCAATCTTCTAATCTAGCAGAGGTGGAAAGAGTACTGCAATAAGTAAAAGTACCGCTATTTTGATAACATTTGACTTACATACAAGTAAGAGTACTGGTCTAAACATGTACTCAACTTCAAGTAAAACACGTAGCTTGTTTAAAATGTACTTTTGTAACAAGGTTGGTGTTCTTTCTTGTGTCGTGCAAAAAGGACAAGGGGTCACAAATCTCACATTGTTTTTAATTAAAGGCAAACCTTTACAAATTAAAGTGCTGACAAAATAAAATATGTAAGCACGTACTGTATCAGTCAAAATGGGTCAAAGGTCACAAATACGTTCTCACTCACTCAGGGACCTCAATTAGGGCGAATTCACCTGTCCTCTGTCCTGGTCTATCTATGTGGGTTTTCATTTTGTGTGGAAACAAATAATTCACACTTCCACAAAGACTTCTGTTTTGCCAACTGTGTGAAATGTTTTTGACATCCTGACTTCAGTTTTGCTTGCGAGCAACTGAAAAATCATCTGTCAGGTTGGCTTTTTGCCACCCGGTTTGTCTCTCTGTCTCTCTGCCATGTGCTTTGACCAGGCTTTGACCAGGCTTTCCCAACACTGTTTAGGTTCCATGGCACAGATCGGGTGCATGTACAGTAATGAAGTCACTGCTGATCTTTAACACACCAACCTTCAGCACAACCTATGGTGCCATGATAAGAGTCACGGCGGGTACGAGCTAATGTTCAAAGGTGAGTCCATCTATCAAGTGTTTCGGGACAGACACGTACTGTACGTGGCGGATTATGACTTACCACTCACACACTGTCTAGAGACATAAAAAGAGTAAACAGGTGAAAGTATAGCCAAGCCTCGGAGTTACATGATACACGATGACAGCAGGTCCACTACTCACTCTGGTCCAGAGTGTAATTATCTGTAATTATTGTCAACTTGTTTTTTTGAGCTCCATGTGCAGATTAACCACTTGAAAGGCTCGGCTCATTGACCTGAATTGTGTTAAATGTGCTGTGGAAGGGGACACAGGTTATTACAGTAAATGAAAACTCATGAAATTTCTGCAAATCTCAGTTGTTGTAGAAAACCTAAAGTTCAAGTTGATTTGTCCTGAAAAAAGAAGCAGAATTTTTCAGGTATCAAATGTGTGTGTGTGTGTGTGTGTGTGTGTTTTTAACCCCATATTAAATCTACTGCTCCAGAGAGAACATTTTTAAATAAAGCTGCAAGCAGCATTGTGCGAGGACCTCACAGCCCGAGACCCTGGTCTCTTGTCTCACATGTAAAGTTTTGAGCAGCTCAGTCAATTCAAGTTTTGTGGCGATTGGTTAAAAATGATGATGTTTGCTGTGGCCAGGGATGCAAATAAATGAAAACATTTAATTTAACCTCATTTAATATTACTTTTCTTTCTCAGAACCTCATGCCGACCTCTTCTCTGAGTCTGTGCACACCACCGTGTCACAGCCACGCACCGACATGTTCAGATGGATCTGTCAAGGTCGCTGTAACAGGTCAACAGAGGGACTGTTGTTACTAAAACAGCGCAGAGCGGAGGACATGCAGGACGGTTGCATACATAAATTAAAGAGGGAGACGACGACTGTTGACTTGTTTGCGAGCGACTGGCGAAACTGGCAGAGACAGAGAGTTTCCTGTTTGGATTTCATCTCAGTGTGCAGTGAGGAAGTGTCACTGTGCGGCAGATCATTCACGGAACAATGTTCCCTTAGCCTTCCCCCCCCCACCCCCCGTGTGCAACCTCACCCCAACTGAACCTCCAGGGCTGTGAAGTCCTCACATGCTCTCTCCCTCGTCTCGCCCTCGCTCTGTGTATTACATAACATCTCTCTCTTTTTTCCAGTCACACTGGCATCCAAGTGGCTCACTATCTCTGGATGACTGCCCTTTACATTTACAATGCCATTTTATATAGTTTACAGATTAACTCACAGGCACAGTGACACAGTGTAGAGGTGAGGAAAAGACATGCCCTCACACATGTTGTTCTTTTGCAGTGGCAACTGTTGCACGTGGGAAATGAAGATTTAGCAATGAAACAAGGACATCTAATAAAGTGTCAGGAGTGGCACCTGGTGTGTTCTTGTACGACTGAAGTTCTGACGAGATGTTGTGCGAGATGGTCTTCTCCCAACATTGGTACAGTATCGAGTAATTATCTGAATAACTGTTGCCTGTCTACCATCTCGAATCAGCCTGGTCATTCTCCTCTGACCTCTGGCATCAACACGTCATTTTTCCTCCCACAAAACCGCAAAAAACTTGTGAAAATCCTGGTAGAGCAGTAGATTTTTGGATATACACAGACCAGCCATTCAAATTCACTTAAATCATTTTTTCCCTTTTCATACTCTGATGCTTTCATGACCATGTCCACATGCCCAAATGCACTGAGTAGAAGTAGTAGTTGTTGAGGTTAAGTTGGTTGATTTTTTTCACAGAAACAAAGGCATCGTGTGCAGATCACATGACTGAGTGTCTATTTCACCTTGAACTTATACTTTAATGAACACCTGCAGAGAGCAAACTAGGACAACTGAAGCCACTATGACCGCTGTGCAGAGAAGCCTTTGTAAACTATACTGTATGATCTCACCTTAATACGGTCATGTAAAATAAACCCCATAGGACATTTAAAGGAATCAGTCGTGATTTTCTCTTTATTAAAATCACCAACAAAAATGTGACTTTTGTTGAAAAAAGGAAAAATCAGACTCAGTGACGTGCAAAGTTGAGCTCATTATCAGATGAGTTTATGTAAGTGAGTTAAATGTGTAATCTACTAAGATCGATTTGACCTGTTTTTGTTTGTTACCTCACATTTTCTGGCATAATAAATGTTGACTGAGGACACTTTTCTGTTAATCTGTTCTCCTGGTTACAACTTTTCAGTATTATTTGACCATTGTAGTTTACAAATACACAATAAGCTACTTCTACAATGTGTGTGTGTGTGTGTGTGAGGGCGATTGCTCAGGCGACAGGATGAATCGAGAAGGATGAGAAGAAGCAGATTGATTGTCATTAAAAAGGAAGAGCACACACATTTCCACGGTTGACTGTTGAGAAAAACATCCAAACATTTTGACCCCCATGGCTCGAGTGTGATGACAAAAACAACTCTGCACATTGATGGCATTTGCCATGGACGCAAACACAGGCTTTGAGCTTTAATGAAATGTTATGGGTTCTTCATGTACCACTTTTTTTTTCTTCTTTTTTTTTATGTCCCCATGAAATAATTCAATAATCTACTTTTGAAAATAGAACTTTGAATTATTTGTCGCAAAGTATTTTGATCATCGATTCATTGGTTTGAGTTCTTTCTCTGTTAAATGTGAATGTTGCTTGTTTCTTTTTCTTGTTTCTTGTTTTTCTTGTTTCTTCACCCTTTACTGCATCTTATGGTAAATCAATCGAGAGGACAAAATCTATAGATGTATCAATTTTGTAAATAAAAAGTTAAAACCTATACAAAAATTAAGTTAAAAAAACGAGATAAAAACAAAAACTGTGTTTATTTAAGTGCATATATCTATATAAAACAAGTTTTATGTAACTAAAGCTTCCCTTCCCTGTTTTAATTTCTGCTTCCAAGCTTTGACTTCTGATTTCTTTTTAATCTGCTTAAACATGAACGTATGGATGACTTTGAAGGCAGCACGTGTGTATGTTACCGTTTACTCTCTCTCTCTGTTTCTCCGCTGACTTTACTCAGCTGGCTTCCCGTTAGAAGGAGGAGGAGGAGGAGGAGGAGGAGGAGGGTGGTGAGGAGGGAGGGGTCAGCCGGGGTGAGGATCCGACCCGGGCTGAACCGATGAACGGGGGGTAAAGAAGCAGCAGGAGATGCGCGGAGCTCGTGAGGAGCAGAAACATCCAGAGGAGCTGTGAGCGTCCACATGTCTCCTCTCTCTGATTCATGAGCGTCTTCTTCACCAAAGCGTCCTGCAGCTGTCACATCGGTAAGTCACATAATATCAGTAGTGTCACGTGTTTCCCCTTATTTAAGCAACACTTAACTGGGCTTCACTTATTGTTAATAAATGGATGTGGGATTTAATGCATATAAAAAAACTGGTTGTGATATTAGCAAATGGCCGATTATTATAATATTATGTTATATTACGAGTTTGAGAAATAATCAAACGTTTCAGATCGAAGCTATGCCATTTTAGCCATAAAAGTATTTTTAAATGATTCTTCATTATATGTATATTAAATGTGTTTATTTATGAGGATCCCTATTAACTTTGCCCACAGCTAGACTTCCTGGTTTTACGCCTTAAAAACATACATTAGACATGAAGCAAATTTGAAACCACACAGTAACAAAAATAGATATATTTGTGAACCAGTTAGTGATTTTGTTGCAATTAATATGATCATTAAAAGTTCCACTGGTGAAATTACACATTTTGTATCTAAGTTTTTTTTTTTTGTAAATTCCTGTTTTCATCACATATTTTAAGTTTCATTCATTTTGTTTGATTGTTTTAAATTTTTAACCCATTACAACTGCACGCAGCATGATGCTGATGAAGAGTTTTGCAACACTGTCAACAAATCCTGGGCTCATGATATTATGTGTTTGTGTTTCCCTGCGCCACTAGGTGGTGCCATTACAGTGTGCTACTTCATTGTTGACCATCAGTGAGTTCCTGACAGACACAAATGACTATGACAGGTCAGACTGTTGGAGCGGTCACCCAGGACCTGTCAGTGCCATCCCTGCGAGGTGTGGATGCACTGGACTACATGCCTCTAGGTGGCGCCGGCTCCTCCACCAATGACGCCGTGTCCATCCTTACCTCCACAAGCAAGCTGACCCGAACCCTCCTGGGTCGCACCTTTGCTCTGCGTCGCAAAGAGCACCATGCCTACGCTGAAGCTACGGCGGGCAGCAGCTGCGACGAGGACGGCGGCAGTAACGCCGCACGCCGCAAGCGGGAGTTCATCCCCAGCGAGAAGAAAGACGAAGGCTACTGGGACAGGAGGAGAAAAAACAACGAGGCGGCCAAGCGGTCCAGAGAGAGGCGGCGAGCCAACGACATGGTGCTGGAGAGGAGGGTCCTGGCTCTGCTGGAGGAAAACGCCTGCCTGAGGGCGGAGCTGCTGGCCCTCAAGTTCCGCTTTGGTCTGGTCAAGGACCCGTCTGACGTGACCATCCTGCCTCTCTCTGCTCACCCACCACCCAGTACGACACATTACTACCAACCTCACACCAACGCACCTTCATACACCAGGGCCCACCAAATCCACCATCGCCATCCGCAGCAGGATGCCGTCTGTGGAGCGAGGGTAGCTTGGCCCCTGTCGAGTCACAGTGCATCTGAGGAGTCCGGTGTCACCTCAGGCAGCTCCAATATGGGCAGCCCCATGTTCTTTGAAGACACACTGAGTGAACGAGGTGGGCCCTCGCCAAAGGAGCTGGTGGAGGAGCCACAGGGCTTCGAATCCCACATCTGTCCACTGGAGGTCAACGAAGCTCCATATGTGCACAAACAAGACTCTGCTGAGGGTTTGAGGAGCCTCCCACACAAACTCCGCTTCAAAGGCCCCGGCGGGTGCAGTGACGGAGGGGAGATGTCTCCTTCAGCTGTGAACAGAAACACTGAACCACCTGTCGCAACTGTGGTGCCAAGCGTCCAGGTGAAGAGTCACCAGCAGGCGGGGTGGGACAGTCGCGCCGAGAGTCAGACTCTTTGGTCCAGGGAGGAGGCCAGTCCTGGACTCAGGCCCCAGTACCAGACTCTCTCCTCAGATTACTATACCCCCTCGTCTCTGCAGAACTCCAGGGACACTAAGTACACTGCTGACAACAGTCTGAGGTCGCAGATCAGCTGCTTGTCTCAGGAAGTGGCTCAGCTCAAAAGGCTCTTCTCTCAGCAGCTGTTCTCCAAAACACGCACAGAGGGCGGTCAGGGTCAAAGATAACGGACACATTTTTGTCTTCCAAACGAACTCAAAAAGAAGCTTTTGTTTAGTGAACTGTGTGTGTGTGTGTGTGTGTGTGTGTGTGTGTGTTCCCTGTAAGTCCACACACCACAAGTGGACAAGAGAAGTCACTGAAGGTGATTCATGTGTGATTCACGGTGTGTTGGGTCATAGTGAATTCCACAAGCACTGCTGCTCTGAAGAGAGCAGTGCCCAAATTTGGACATTGTTAAACGTCTGAGTTAGACATACACATACTGTAGGTATTCACTGTTGGCCAATCCGAGTTCAAACCAAGCTTTAGAACGGTGAAGAAATTTGATTTTGAATGTGGTTGTTGGAGCCAGAGTGTTGATCAGAAACTGATGATTTACCAGGATTTTCACACACCAAAAAAAGAGAGTGCATAAAATCAAATAAATTAATTTCATTTCCTTTTCTTTTTTGACAAACAGCCTTTCAGTACAAGATGCATTGTGTATTACATCAGCATGTGTGAGTTTTCTGCTGTTCATTATAAATGTTTCCAGTTTATCTTCTTTACCTCGTGGCAAGATCAATAAAAAAAGATCACAATCATCAAGAGACAAATTATGAAAATGAGTTTTTTTTTTGATTTTTTGGTTTTAAATCATTGTACGTTGTACTAATGTAGACAAGACGGTTTCAAACACTCGTCCCTCTGCACTTTGCATTATGTCACAGACTCAGTGTGGCACTGCAGACACAGTGATGGCGTTCAAGGCGCTGGAGTCAGGAGGCGCAATGCTCAAAAACATGAACAATATCACAAGTTTTGCTACTGCTTCTGCTCAAGTCATGCCCTGAAAATTTCATGAATGCCTTTCTTTGTCTCAATAAATTCCTAAAAATGCAATCACCACCTTTGCGTCAGTCTGCTAAGGTCACTGAATTGTGTGTGTGTGTGTGTGAAATTGGTGGTCACACTGTGCTGGGGAGAAGGAGAGGGGAGTGAGGCTGCTCTACATGAGTCATCTTTCGCGTCAGTAGTAGAGAGCTATTTTTAGGCTGGAGGCAGCACTGATTGGCCCACACTGCAGTGAAGGATACAGGTTCAGAATACATTAACACCTGGAAAGAGGATGAATCTGCAGATCAACACGTGAAGTCTCTCCAGAAGAGCGTCCAGGAGCCAGAGACCTACAGTGCATATACGTTAAGATTGTTCATTCAGCTTTTATTGATGGCGACTTAATTACAGTGAATCTCATTATTCTGCATTAACAAAATTCTTGAAAATGTTCCATCCTCATGCTCATGCAGTGTTTTAAAAGAATTTTCTTTATTTAAACACAAGGTGGCGCCACATACCTGTACTGCAGTGATCCCTGGGTCTCCTACCTTCCTTCATTCATTCATTCATTCATTCATTCATACTACAGAGGTCGCCTCCACCATTGTGGCTCCTGTAGTATCACACTGAACACAGCTCCCTTCCATCAAATGACCAATTTCATGCATTTCACGCAGTGAAGCAACAAGGAAAACAACGGACACACGGTCAGCACACATGCATTTTAATGGTGGAAGTGTGAGGTTACACAGATTTCAGCAGACACAGTCAACCTGTGGGCCTCATCTTCTCTCTTCTGCAACAACATCAGCAGCAGCAGCAGCAGCGTTGGTGTTGCATAGATGTTCCTGAAGTCTTTTGTCTTGTGTTCAGTCTTCATCCAGCCCAGACTCCAACCCCCAATGCCACATAGGAAGGAGTGAGAGCCTTTTTGGTTGCTAGGCAGGCACCACCACAGTTGCCAAGGGAATGCCTGCATGCAGAGGCAGCTGCATGCGGAGATGGAGGAGTGGAGTGTGTTGTTGGGGGTTGGTGGTTCCAACAGAGAAATGGTGGGGGGAGGAGCTAGACAAGTTCAAGGTCTAATGGTGGTAGTGGTGGTGGTGGTGGTGGTGGTGTTTCTGTGTGTGTGTGCGTGTGTGGTGAATGTGTGCACATGAGTTACACTGACACAAAGCAGGGGGAAGGGTGTAAGTAAGAAAGTGGGTTAGAGGTGTGTGTGTGTGTGTAGAAAACAGGGCTGATGTAACTGCACTTGAAACGTGGTGATGAGGACAACAGGCTTTGTGCGATCACATCACAGAGGAGACAGTTATTTATACAGTTATACCGGGGGGGAAACTATTTTGTTTAATTTTTATAATGATAGATATTTATTATTATCTTATAATAATGAATAATTATTATTACTATTTCTCGTGAATGCAGGCATTTCCTTGACAACTGTTGTGGCGCCTGCCTAGCAACCAACCAAAAGGCTCCCACCTCCTGCCTATGTGACTTTCTAGTAAAGTCAGGATTAAACCCTCGTTTGCAAGTCAAATGGAATCAAAACACATTTTACTCACATCGTGCCAAATCCCAACAAGGTGCATTGCATATAAGGTGGAGACCTGACAATGTTATTGAGAGAGGAGAAGAGAAACCAAAACAGACAGATATTAAAACAAAGGCTTTTTCTTCTTCTTCTTTTTAGTATTTAATATTATTATTATTAGTATTCAGTTATTTCTTTGTGTTCTCGGTAGATGTTCTCCACTGTTGAGCTGGTTATTGTTTTCACCCTGAGGAAGAAAAAAAAATCTACTATCTACTATGATGTCAGTAGATAGCATGAGCACAACATTCACACCTCTCCTTTGTGTTGATATGAAAAAACACACACACAAAGACACACTGGTTTACATGACTTCAGAGGACATTGCATTGACTGGAGACTTACTCTAACCTTAACCATAATTACTACTGGCCTAATCCTAACCCTGACCCTAACGCTAACCTAACCTTAAAACATGTCTTCACCTTAAAATGTAGTCATTTACATTATGGGGGCTTGCTTTTTGTCCCCATAATGTGACTGTGTAAACAGATTTAGGTCCCCATAACATTAGTAATACCTGTAAACACACATGTAATGTGGCCATGAGGTTCATTGGATCCATCATCAGGATTACTTAAAGGTCCAGTGTGTAACATTTTAGGAGCGTTTTTTTATTATAATTTCACTCTGCGAAATTGTGACTGTTATTTTTTTCCGGATCGTGGTGGAATTTCCCAGAGCTTACTTCTTTTATTTTTCAGACAAATTCACAGCTAAACGATTACAACGCATGTGGAGGGAGGTTGTAATGCACTTCAGTGAGACGAGTGTGTCTGGTCGCAGACAGGCTATGACACATTCACACTTTTGTTTTCCGTATATTTGCAACGTGTCCGGTGTGCAAAGATAAAGAAATTGTATAAGCCTTTTACATACATGTGATAAAGGCCTGGCTTTGTGTAGGCTTACATGTTTCTACTGCAACTCAAATGGACAAAACAACTGTACAAACAACAAGAACAAACGACACAATTCCACGGCGAAATTTTGATCGACTCTGCTTCTTGCTGACGATTTTAGGTGGATTGAACCTTTAAAACTTGAAGCTTTTAGACGTCCAAACTTTTTTTAACGAGGGCCAGATTTGATAATGTGAACAATAACTTTTCCATACATATGCACTGCTTAATTAAAATTAGTCGTCTAGGACATTTTTGTGACATTTTGGAAGACATACTAAACTATGACATTTTTGTCTCATTTTGGACGACATACTATAGTATGACTTTTATGACTGATTTTGGACGACAAACTTAACTATGACATTTTTGTCTGATTTTGGACGACATACTATACTATGACTTTTTGGACTGATTTTGAACAACATACTATACTATGACATTTTTGTCTCATTTTGGACGACATACTATACTATGACATTTTTGTCTCATTTTGGACAACATACTGTACTATGACATTTTTGTCTCATTTTGGATGACATACTATACTATGACTTTTTAAACTGATTTTGGACGACATACTATACTATGACGTTTTTGTCATATTTTGGACAACATACTATAGTATGACTTTTTTGACGGATTTTGGACGACATACTGTACTATGACTTTTTTGACTAATTTTAGACGACATACATGACATTTTTGTCTAATTTTGGACGACATACTATACTATGACTTTTTTGACTGTCAAAATGTCATAGTATAGCATGTCGTCCAAAATTTGACAAAAATGTCATAGTATAGTATGTCGTCCAAAATTTGACAAAAATGTCATTGTATAGTATGTCGTCCAAAATCTGACAAAAATGTCATAGTATAGCATGTCGTCCAAAATTTGACAAAAATGTCATAGTATAGTATGTCGTCCAAAATTTGACAAAAATGTCATTGTATAGTATGTCGTCCAAAATCTGACATAAATGTCATAGTATAGCATGTCGTCCAAAATGAGACAAAAATGTCATACTATAGTATGTCGTCCAAAATGAGACAAAATGTCATACTATAGTATGTCGTCCAAAATGAAACAAAAATTTCATAGTATAGTATGTCATCCAAAATTTGACAAAAATGTCATAGTATAGTATGTCGTCCAAAATCTGACAAAAATGTCATAGTATAGCATGTCGTCCAAAATTTGTCAAAAATGTCATAGTATAGTATGTCGTCCAAAATTTGACAAAAATGTCATAGTATAACATGTTGTCCAAAATTTGACAAAATGTCATAGTTTAGTATGTCGTCCAAAATTTGACAAAAATGTCATACTATAATATGTCGTCCAAAATGAGACAAAAATGTCATAGTATAGTATGTCGTCCAAAATTTGACAAAAATGGCATAGTATAGAATGTCGTCCAAAATTTGACAAAAATGGCATAGTATAGTATGTCGTCCAAAATGAGACAAAAATGTCATAGTATAGTATGTCGTCCAAAATTTGACAAAAATGGCATAGTATAGAATGTCGTCCAAAATTTGACAAAAATGGCATAGTATAGTATGTCGTCCAAAATGTAACAAAAAAGTCATAGGTTAGTATGTTGTCCAAAATGTGACAAAAAAGTCATAGGTTAGTATGTTGTCCAAAATGTGACAAAAATGTCATAGTATAGCATGTCGTCCAAAATTTGACAAAAATGTCATAGTATAGTATGTCGTCCAAAATTTGACAAAAATGTCATTGTATAGTATGTCGTCCAAAATCTGACAAAAATGTCATAGTATAGCATGTCGTCCAAAATGAGACAAAAATGTCATACTATAGTATGTCGTCCAAAATGAGACAAAATGTCATACTATAGTATGTCGTCCAAAATGAAACAAAAATTTCATAGTATAGTATGTCATCCAAAATTTGACAAAAATGTCATAGTATAGTATGTCGTCCAAAATCTGACAAAAATGTCATAGTATAGCATGTCGTCCAAAATTTGTCAAAAATGTCATAGTATAGTATGTCGTCCAAAATTTGACAAAAATGTCATAGTATAGCATGTCGTCCAAAATTTGACAAAATGTCATAGTATAGTATGTCGTCCAAAATTTGACAAAAATGTCATACTATAATATGTCGTCCAAAATGAGACAAAAATGTCATAGTATAGTATGTCGTCCAAAATCTGACAAAAATGGCATAGTATAGAATGTCGTCCAAAATTTGTCAAAAATGTCATAGTATAGTATGTCGTCCAAAATCTGACAAAAATGGCATAGTATAGAATGTCGTCCAAAATTTGTCAAAAATGTCATAGTATAGTATGTCGTCCAAAATTTGACAAAAATGTCATAGTATAGCATGTTGTCCAAAATTTGACAAAATGTCATAGTATAGCATGTCGTCCAAAATGAGACAAAAATGTCATACTATAGTATGTCGTCCAAAATGAGACAAAATGTCATACTATAGTATGTCGTCCAAAATGAAACAAAAATTTCATAGTATAGTATGTCATCCAAAATTTGACAAAAATGTCATAGTATAGTATGTCGTCCAAAATCTGACAAAAATGTCATAGTATAGCATGTCGTCCAAAATTTGTCAAAAATGTCATAGTATAGTATGTCGTCCAAAATTTGACAAAATGTCATAGTATAGTATGTCGTCCAAAATTTGACAAAAATGTCATACTATAATATGTCGTCCAAAATGAGACAAAAATGTCATAGTATAGTATGTCGTCCAAAATCTGACAAAAATGGCATAGTATAGAATGTCGTCCAAAATTTGTCAAAATTGGCATAGTATAGAATGTCGTCCAAAATTTGTCAAAAATGTCATAGTATAGTATGTCGTCCAAAATTTGACAAAAATGTCATAGTATAGCATGTTGTCCAAAATTTGACAAAATGTCATAGTATAGTATGTCGTCCAAAATTTGACAAAAATGTCATACTATAATATGTCGTCCAAAATGAGACAAAAATGTCATAGTATAGTATGTCGTCCAAAATTTGACAAAAATGGCATAGTATAGAATGTCGTCCAAAATTTGACAAAAATGGCATAGTATAGTATGTCGTCCAAAATGTAACAAAAAAGTCATAGGTTAGTATGTTGTCCAAAATGTGACAAAAAAGTCATAGGTTAGTATGTTGTCCAAAATGTGACAAAAATGTCATAGTATAGCATGTCTTCCAAAATGAGACAAAAATGTCATACTATAGTATGTCGTCCAAAATGAGACAAAAATGTCATAGTATAGTATGTCGTCCAAAATGTAACAAAAAAGTCATAGGTTAGTATGTTGTCCAAAATGTGACAAAAAAGTCATAGGTTAGTATGTTGTCCAAAATGTGACAAAAAAGTCATAGGTTAGTATGTTGTCCAAAATGTGACAAAAATGTCATAGTATAGTATGTCGTCCAAAATCTGACAAAAATGTCATGGTATAGCATGTCGTCCAAAATTTGTCAAAAATGTCATAGTATAGTATGTCGTCCAAAATTTGACAAAAATGGCATAGTATAGAATGTCGTCCAAAATTTGACAAAAATGGCATAGTATAGTATGTCGTCCAAAATCTGACAAAAATGGCATAGTATAGTATGTCGTCCAAAATTTGACAAAAATGTCATAGTATAGCATGTCGTCCAAAATTTGACAAAATGTCATAATATAGTATGTCGTCCAAAATTTGAAAAAAATGTCATACTATAATGTCGTCCAAAATGAGACAAAAATGTCATAGTATAGCATGTCGTCCAAAATTTGACAAAATGTCATAGTATAGCATGTCGTCCAAAATTTGTCAAAAATGTCATAGTATAGTATGTCGTCCAAAATTTGACAAAAATGTCATAGTATAGTATGTCGTCCAAAATTTGAAAAAAATGTCATACTATAATATGTCGTCCAAAATGAGACAAAAATGTCAGAGTATAGCATGTCGTCCAAAATTTGACAAAATGTCATAGTATAGTATTTCGTCCAAAATTTGACAAAAATGTCATAGTATAGTATGTCGTCCAAAATTTGACAAAAATGTCATAGTATAGTATGTCGTCCAAAATTTGACAAAAATGTCATAGTATAGTATGTCGTCCGTAACCATTAAAAAAAGTCATGCTATAGTATGTTGTCCAAAATCTGACAAAAATGTCATAGTATAGTATGTCGTCCGTAACCATTAAAAAAAGTCATGCTATAGTATGTTGTCCAAAATCTGACAAAAATGTCATAGTATAGTATGTCGTCCGTAACCATTAAAAAAAGTCATGCTATAGTATGTTGTCCAAAATCTGACAAAAATGTCATAGTATAGTATGTCGTCCAAAATGAGACAAAAATGTCATAGTATAGCATGTCGTCCAAAATCTGACAAAATGTCATAGTTACGTATGCCGTCCAAAATCTGACAAAAATGTCATAGTATAGCATGTCGTCCAAAATTTGTCAAAAATGTCATAGTATAGTATGTCGTCCAAAATCTGACAAAAATGTCATAGTATAGCATGTCGTCCAAAATTTGTCAAAAATGTCATAGTATAGTTTGTCGTCCAAAATTTGACAAAAATGTCATAGTATAGTATGTCGTCCAAAATTTGAAAAAATGTCAAACTATAATATGTCGTCCAAAATGAGACAAAAATGTCATAGTATAGTATGTCGTCCAAAATTTGACAAAAATGTCATAGTATAGTATGTCGTCCAAAATTTGACAAAAATGTCATAGTATAGTATGTCGTCCAAAATTTGACAAAAATGGCACAGTATAGTATGTCGTCCAAAAGGAGACAAAAATGTCATAGTATAATATGTCGTCCAAAATGAGACAAAAATGTCATAGTATAGTATGTCGTCCAAAATTTGACAAAAATGTCATAGTATAGTATGTCGTCCAAAATTTGACAAAAATGTCATAGTATAGTATGTCGTCCAAAATTTGAAAAAAATGTCATACTATAATATGTCGTCCAAAATGAGACAAAAATGTCAGAGTATAGCATGTCGTCCAAAATTTGACAAAATGTCATAGTATAGTATTTCGTCCAAAATTTGACAAAAATGTCATAGTATAGTATGTCGTCCAAAATTTGACAAAAATGTCATAGTATAGTATGTCATCCAAAATCAGTCATAGTATAGTATGTCCTCCAAACGGGCACCAACAAGTCTCAGGATTGCAGTGGGCAGTTGTTCCAACCAGGGCTTGAACCCTGATCTGTTTTTTCAAAGGCAAGAGCAGTTACCACTACACCAACCTTGTGGACCCAATCTACAGTATGTTGTCCTAAATGACACCTAAACACCATAGTATAGTATGTCGTCCGTAATCAGTCAAAAAAGTCATGCTATAGTATGTTGTCCAAAATCTGACAAAATGTCATAGTATAGTATGTCGTCCAAAATCTGACAAAATGTCATAGTTAAGTACATATGTCGTCCAAAATCTGACAAAAATGTCATAGTATAGTATGTCGTCCAAAATCTGACAAAAATGTCATAGTATAGCATGTCGTCCAAAATTTGTCAAAAATGTCATAGTGTAGTATGTCGTCCAAAATTTGACAAAAATGTCATACTATAATATGTCTTTCAAAATGAGTAAAAATGTCATAGTATAGTATGTCGTCCTAAATGAGACAAAAATGTCATAGTATAGTATGTCGTCCAAAATCTGAAAAAAATGTCATAGTATAGTATGTCGTCCAAAATTTGACAAAAATGGCATAGTATAGCATGTCGTCCAAAATTTGACAAAATGTCATAGTATAGTATGTCGTCCAAAATTTGACAAAAATGTCATAGTATATAGCATGTCGTCCAAAATTTGACAAAATGTCATAGTATAGTATGTCGTCCAAAATCGGACAAAAATGTCATACTATAATATGTCGTCCAAAATGAGTAAAAATGTCATAGTATACTATGTCGTCCTAAATGAGACAAAAATGTCATAGTATAGTATGTCGTCCAAAATCTGACAAAAATGTCATAGTATAGTATGTCGTCCAAAATTTGACAAAAACGGCATAGTATAGCATGTCGTCCAAAATTTGACAAAATGTCATAGTATAGTATGTCGTCCAAAATTTGACAAAAATGTCATAGTATAGTATGTCATCCAAAATTTGAAAAAAATGTCATACTATAATATGTCGTCCAAAATGAGACAAAAATGTCATAGTATAGTATGTCGTCCAAAATTTGACAAAAATGTCATAGTATAGTATGTCGCCCAAAATTTTACAAAAATGTCATAGTATAGTATGTCGTCCAAAATTTGACAAAAATGGCACAGTATAGCATGTCGTCCAAAATCTGACAAAAATGTCGTAGTATAGCATGTCGTACAAAATTTGACAAAAATGTCATAGTATAGTATGTCGTCCAAAATTTGAAAAAAATGTCATACTATAATATGTCGTCAAAAATGAGACAAAAATGTCATAGTATAGTATGTCGTCCAAAATTTGACAAAAATGTCATAGTATAGTATGTCGTCCAAAATTTGACAAAAATGTCATAGTATAGTATGTCGTCCTAAATGAGACAAAAATGTCATAGTATAGCATGTCGTCCAAAATTTGACAAAATGTCATAGTATAGTATGTCGTCCAAAATGAGACAAAAATGTCATAGTATAGTATGTCTTCCAAAATCTGACAAAATGTCATAGTATAGTATTTCGTCCAAAATTTGACAAAAATGTCATAGTATAGTATGTCATCCAAAATTTGAAAAAAATGTCATACTATAATATGTCGTCCAAAATGAGACAAAAATGTCATAGTATAGTATGTCGTCCAAAATTTGACAAAAATGTCATAGTATAGTATGTCGCCCAAAATTTTACAAAAATGTCATAGTATAGTATGTCGTCCAAAATTTGACAAAAATGGCACAGTATAGTATGTCGTCCAAAATCTGACAAAAATGTCATAGTAAAGCATGTCGTCCAAAGTGAGTCATTGTATAGTATGTCCTCCAAACGGGTACCAACAAGTCTCAGGATTGCAGTGGGCACTTGTTCCAGCCAGGGCTTGAACCCGGATCGTTTTTTTCAAAGGCAAGAGCAGTTACCACTACACCAACCTTGTGGACCCAAACTACAGTATGTTGTCCTAAATGACACCTAAACACCATAGTATAGTATGTCGTCCGTAATCAGTCAAAAAAGTCATGCTATAGTATGTTGTCCAAAATCTGACAAAAATGTCATACTATAGTATGTCGTCCAAAATTTGACAAAAATGTCATAGTATAGTATGTCGTCCTAAATGAGACAAAAATGTCATACGATAATATGTCGTCCAAAATGAGACAAAAATGTCATAGTATAGTATGTCGTCCAAAATGAGACAAAAATGTCATACGATAATATGTCGTCCAAAATTTGACAAAAATGTCATAGTATAGCATGTTGTCCACAATTTGACAAAAATGTCATAGTATAGTATGTCGTCCAAAATTTGACAAAAATGTCATAGTATAGTATGTCGTCCAAAATTTGACAAAAATGTCATAGTATAGTATGTCGTCCTAAATGAGACAAAAATGTCATAGTATAGCATGTCGTCCAAAATTTGACAAAATGTCATAGTATAGTATGTCGTCCAAAATTTGACAAAAATGTCATAGTATAGTATGTCGTCCAAAATTTGAAAAAAATGTCATACTATAATATGTCGTCCAAAATTAGACAAAAATGTCATAGTATAGTATGTCGTCCAAAATCTGACAAAATGTCATAGTTAAGTATGTCGTCCAAAATTTGACAAAAATGTCATAGTATAATATGTCGTCCAAAATCTGACAAAAATGTCATAGTATAGCATGTCCTCCAAAATGTCATAGTATAGCATGTCCTCCAAAATTTTACAAAAATGTCATAGTATAGTCTGTCGTCCAAAATTTGAAAAAAATGTCATACTATAATATGTCGTCCAAAATGAGACAAAAATGTCATAGTATAGTATGTCGTCCAAAATTTGACAAAATGTCATAGTATAGTATGTCGTCCAAAATTTGACAAAAATGTCATAGTATAGTATGTCGTCCAAAATTTGACAAAAATGGCATAGTATAGAATGTCGTCCAAAATTTGACAAAAATGTCATAGTATAGTATGTCGTCCAAAATTTGACAAAAATGTCATAGTAAAGTATGTCGTACAAAATGAGACAAAATGTCATAGTATAGTATGTCGTCCAAAATTTGACAAAAATGGCACAGTATAGCATGTCGTCCAAAATTTGTCAAAAATGTCATAGTATAGCATGTCGTCCAAAATCAGTCATAGTATGTCGTCCAAAATTTGACAAAAATGTCATAGTATAGTATGTCGTCCTAAATGAGACAAAAATGTCATAGTATAGCATGTCGTCCAAAATTTGACAAAATGTCATAGTATAGTATGTCGTCCAAAATTTGACAAAAATGTCATAGTAGTATGTCGTCCAAAATCTGACAAAAATGTCAAAAATTTTAACTTTCGGGTTAAAAAAACCATTCCCAATCATCTGCACGTTTTCATATGGGACGCATGAGGGTTTTGTCAATACTTTGGGATGAGTCACGTGCCAAACTTTTGGGCAGAAGAAGAATAAGAAATGGAATACACGTGGAAGAATAACAAGAGATGCTTGCACTGCAATGTGCTTACAGTGGCAGGCCCTAATAACGTCCTTTCTGGCATGCAGAGGCCACCATAGTTTCCTGATGCAAATGAGAAAAGGGAGGAGTCCTCCATTTGTTACAATCTGTAATTAATATTAGCATATTTTACAATATTTGATAGGATAAGGTTCGTATGTGCGCTTTATTGCTTGTATTATTTGTTTCCTATTGATGTAAAGTGACATAAACACAACACAATGACAATAAGTGACATATTTACATACATAAAGGCTTTTATTTCAGTTTTATTATAAGCAGCATACAAATTAAATGTATCGTTGTCATTAGTTAATGTTTTCTTAGTTAGTGTTTATTGTTTCCAAATGACTTAAAAGTGCCATTTAAATCAAATGCATTGTTATTATTATTATCAGTATCAAGGTCACTGGATTAAAATACAATATTGACTTTGTTAAGTGGGTTATTGGAGATTGTGTGGACGACGACGTGCTGTTACATGTTATTAATAGTACTGGATGTCTCAGCCGCATGGTGTCTGTGCCTGCGTATGTGTATGCGCATCCTTTTCCTTTGTTAGAAACTTAAGCGCTCCTGGGGAAGAGATGGCTTCACATGGCGGAGGAAAAGCTGGAGGTGTAGAGGAGGAGATATAGGTGGAGGGGCAAGGAGACATGGTTTAGTAATACACACACACACACTCAGGCGCGCGCACACGGATAGAGTGTGGCGAGGAGACACAGAGGACATAAACGTGACGAGGCAGCCTAAGAGCTGTTATGCAACCGCTGACCTACTAACACATATTTCTAGAAAGGGAGCCGGAGAAACTAGAGCAAAGAGTCCGACGGCACACAACACACAGGCAGCAGAGCCAAGAGAGACCCGAGCCGCCTTCACCCGAACCACACGGACCACGACAACTACCGACCACAGCGGCACCGACAGGGAAAAACGGAGAAGAGGAAGAAAGTTTTGTCATTTTTCCCCCGTTTTGTTGAGAGGTTTCTTGTGAAAGGACAGGGAGCGAAAGGAAACGGGAGCGAGCCAGCTTTTGTGTCGGGGAAGCCAGAATCTTTTTTTCTCTCCTCCTTCAGGACAAAGGTATGTTTGAGTGAGCGCCTTTGTCTCCGTCTGTGTGTCTGTCCGTATCCCTCTGGGTTTTTGGGTTAAACATTGAAGTGTTTCAGCTCTATCTGTGTGTGCGTGTTTGTGAGGACATGATGCTTATGGCCGGGTATTGTTCACATGGCGGCGGCGGACCCGCGCGACCGCCCGTGACTTTGAGACGCACGCGGCTGCTTGTGTTACAAAATAACTGCGTTTGCTACTTTTGTTGCCGTTTTTCTTTTATTCTCCCTCGCTCTCTCGCTTTTTTTTACTATAGTAGGTAAATGCTTAGCGGGGCTTACGAGGAGGAATAGAGAGTCTCACTCACTGGTTACCCAACACATGTACGTGTTCAATGTCAAGGCGAGGTAATTTCACTCATGGTGGAATGCTGCTGTTGGAGCTACTGCCTCTGTTTTGTCTGGTTTATGCAGACACATACACACACTAGCTCATGCACGTGGCGTGCTAATGTGTGTGTAGTATTATATATCTTATATACTATATACATATATGTATATATATATAATAACTGTATGTAATTCTCATTCTTTGGGAAATTAAAGTCATCTCTTTCAGCTAATGAAAATGCATTAAGGGATTGGTTCCCTTTCGGGAAAATTGTGTTTTTAATATTTTTTTATTATTATGGATTTCTTTTTACATTACATTGTAATTAAAACACTTTACATGAAATGAAAGGTGTTAGGTTAGAGTATAATTTCAAAAAAATCCCATGCGTGAATGTCCAAAATCATTCATTTATAAGGGCTAAATTGATGATTATTATTTTTGTGAATCAATTAAATGCAGATATTTGTGTAAAAATGTTGACTAGGGGTTCCCATGCCTAAAAATAACAACATTTTCAAATATTTGTATTGCTCTACAAAGCAAAGATATCCAGTTTGGGGTCATAGAGGGAAAAAAATCTATTGAAACCATATAATTGGTCTTGATTTTTCCAAACCAATAATCAAAATAGGTGGTTGTTAATTAATAATTGCACAGTAATCGATTAATGTTGCAGCATTAGATACTATGAGGTAAAAATATGTCTAGCACTGTGAACTTGAAGACTGTAATGCTTATGTGACGACTGAACCTCACAAGTGCAGAGCATTTTGCCCTCAGGATACATCACTATCACATAATAAACGTTCAAGTTCCACGTAAAGAAAATTATCTAAACGATGATTTGTGATTTTTATTCACAGTGTTGCTGGGTGGTTTTCTTATAACTCCTGAGGTGTGTTAAGTAAAGCACAGAGCTTTGCTTTGAGGGAGTTGGAGGGTATGACATAACCAGGCACAGCAGGGAGAAGCAATAAACTGCAGCTCTCTCCTGGGACAGAGAGCCTGTAATTGATTCCCGTTCACACCCTGTGCTTTGCTTCCCATTATTCATACCCACATTAACACTAAATACTCATCTCTGAAGCACGATAGATATTTAGCGAATGTCCGCGTTGGAATATCGTGAGCTATACGCGCTTTGATCTGTGTTGTAACACAGCTGCTTTAGTGTATGCGAGCTATTTATAACCTCGCTGTGTCCTTCCCCACCATAGAAAAGTATGGGGCAGGAAAAAAAAGCAGAAGTGGTGCTAAACCAGATTCAACAGGCTTTCCTGTTTCGTACAAAGCACGTCTCCCAAGATCCTGATGAGGTTCTTTGCGTGAGTTTGTTGTGAAATTACAACAAGTGAACATCCAGGATGTGATGCAATGCACGGAAACCCCTGTCTGGCGAAGGCAAGGCAGGCAGAGTTCTGGTGAGGACTTAGTCCGCCTGCTGCCAGCTGGTCTGGTTTTCAGAGCGACTGCATTGCTCCGTCCCCACCAGCTTTCCAAATATAGGTCAGACCTGTAACTGGGTATATGGGGCAAGTCGTGGACTACTTTGACAACTCTGTCTGAGGAACAAAAGATTTCAGACTCATGCAGACTGAAGTAACTTCAGCCATTTTGCCCCACTTTGTATCAGTATGTTTATTTAATTGTTTTTTTTTGTTAATCTAAGAGTAATTGTGTGTAAAGATGTGGTCACAAGATTTAACTTAAAAAAAGCATCTTTTCACCAACATTCAAATAAAAAAATAAATAAAGAAAAGCCTATTTATTAGATTAAAAGTCTAAATGTGTAAGCTTTTCTCTTATCTGTTCAGTATAGTACAAGTTGAAGGGCTTTAGTCACATTCCTATAAGGAAGTGTTAAGTGGCACACAGTCGCATAGGTCTCAATGACTGACCTGGAATGTCTGGATTCCTGCCTCCGACTTTTGTTTCTTGAGGGCAAAATGGAGGCTACTTGCTGGGGCCCCTTCCACGTGTGTGGTGTTGGATCACGTAAGATGGAGGAGGGGAAAAGGATGCCTTGTGTTTTACTCACACTTGCCTCAGAGGGGGTCAGAGGTGAGACATTCCTCCCTGAGCGGCAAGTGCCTGGGAACTATACTTCCTCACTGTGTTTTTCTCAGTTAAAGCACAGAGCAGCTGCAGTGAATCATCCATTTTAATGGAGAATTAACCTTTTCGCAAAGAGCCAATTACACCGTGCACCTAATGCCCGGTGTCTTTCTTCACCCAGCGTAGATCTTTACTTTCATTCAGGGAAAAAAAGACATGCAGGGAGAATAATGAAAGGGGAGATTTCAGGCATTCATTGCCACTAACCTGTAGCTCCTGCCGCTATGTAATACGCATGTGTTACACAAGCTTTGTGCTCTACAGCGGGAGAGATTCAGAGCACGTACGTTATGAGGAACAGCAGCAGCCCCTCCCCATGCAGTCCTGAGAGGGAGACTGTTATGTGTGAATTTGGCTGCAGAGATGGGTGTGTGCTCTGACGTCAGTGCTATCTCCCTGTCTCTCCCTATCGTTTTTCATCTGCCACTGATGCATTTTAGTTACGTGCTGCATAAGGCGTTGCAGGGTTTCCAGAGTGAGCGGGGTTTAATGTTGCATGAAAATCACCGGGGCTGTCGTAATCCAATTTTTTATGTGTGTGTTGGGGCACATGGTGTCCTCAAGTTTGTCTCTTTTTAGTCTTCAGTTTTTTTTTGTTTTTTTTTTTAGATGCATTCCTCCTGTAACCCAATCGTCCCTATGCTTCCTCCCTCTCTCACTTCTTCTCTTGCTCTATTTTTAGAGTGTAGTCTAATACTCTCTTTCCCTCTCTTGCCCTCCCTCCCATGCAGTCCCACTGACCTATTTTATGGCGCACCGTCAAAGACAGGAGCAGTGTTTACCGCTAAGCATCGTTTCTAGGTCAGTGGGACAGCGCAGACGTATGCATGCTTCCTTCCCACCCGCCTTTGTTTCTCAACCCCCCTCTGCAAGTCTTCAGGAAAATGATTCAGGTCTGTGGGGGGGGACACGGGGGCTGACTGACCCCCACATTTTTCCACATCTGTTGGTGGTTGTGTCCAAATGCCCGTCTGCTTGACATAGCTTCACTCTGGTAAAAGAGGCGAACATGAGATGGAGGAGCTCTTGTTCTCAGCAGCCTGTTGCCGATGTAGACTTAGCCCCAGAGTTACATTATCACAAGCTTGGGTAAATATATAGTTAATTATTCTGAGCTGAGCTGCCGTCAAGGTTACATTTTGTTTTTTTTCAAACTTAGCTAACGGTGTCATTGACTCTAAAGCAGTTAAATGTAGTGAGCAGTGTGGAAAAGACATTCAGTGTGAAGTATGTAAGTGGTTTGTGATATGGGAACAGTTTAGCCACTGCAGCGTGTTCAAAGTAAGCTGAATCATTGCAAGCTGATGTGAATCATTCTTGATCTACTAGAGGACTTTGGTTCCACTCCTTGTGAAATGTAAGGGTGTGTTTTCTCTCGCTCTCTCCTCCTCTTAACGTTACAGTTTAGAAACAAAAAGTCAGTGGAGATTCTTTTTTCAGATATTTTTTTTTCTTCTCTTGCCCGTGGCGTGTCTGGCCACAGTTTTCAGGTTTTGTTATACACACGAGAACAAAACAGTTTGTTTTTCCAGTAACATCAACAGGTTCTCGTGCCCGGGAATTACTTAACCTACAAAATGAAACTGACTTGACCGATTGTAAACCACATATCGTTTTGTGCCCTAAATTATGACAATAACTGCTGACAGCATTTATTTTTTAAATTTAAGAGAGGTCAAAATTTGCTTTTTTGATGCCCTTCTTCAGTAGCATGACACAAATTCTTAACATGACCTCTGCCTCATTATGTTACATATTTATTACTAGGATTTTTAATAACTGTATTTACAATTTGACAATTTAAGTTAATGTGATTTTGCATCAGTGATAACAATTACCCTTAAAACACCAGAGAAAGATCGGCATTATATAAACTGGTGATGTTCGAGGTTCATTTCTGTTCTTCTTTTTTGTCGAGAAGTGTTGCGAACTAAAAGTGACACCAGCGGAGTCATTGTTACACTCACAGGCACAGTGACCTAGATTAGATAGATAGATACTTTATTCATCTCACAGAGAAATTCACAGTTCTGCATTCCCCGTGTGTGTTTGTATGCATGTGTGTGTGTGTGTGTGTGTGTGTGTATTGGAAATGTCTTCATGTTTGTAATGGACTCCGGGGCTCAGTGTAATGATGTGTTATTAATTAGCGTATATCAACTGTGTAATGAGCAACGAGAGAACCAGAGAGGTCAGTCCCAAAACAAGCGCAGATGTAGTTATGACATAACTCCAGAAGGCCGTCGACATCCTTCCGCACTGCATTCTGCATTGTTGTTAACTTTATGCCGCAAAACCTGTTGGGTGGGCGAAGCTTCCCGTTGAGCTACGATGTTGACACAGCACAGGAAGGCTCAGCAGCTCAGTCAGTGTAACTGAAGACAGTGCAAGCTACCACATAAGAAACCCAGCCATTACAGCTGCGATGGAGATTCCCTCCCCTCCCCAACACGGTGTAACACAGATGTTTGTCCAGATGTGTTAGAAGAAGGACACAACGTATTTAGCGGACGTGTTTGTTTTTGAATGATTTTATTAATTGATATCGGGTCATTCAATTGATTCTGAACATCAGTTATTTTAGCACCGTCCTACTTGGTCCCTGGTAATGTCACTGCCGCAGTAGAGGCAGCCGAAGCAGTGTGTTCATTCATGCGCAGCCCTGTGTGCTTGTGTGTCTACTTGTGTATGCTGCTGCTCAGAGCCTGCATCCAAGAAAACAAGATGAACATTGTGTGAACATTTGTTGTAGTTTGAACTGCGATTAACAGACTGTGTTGATCTCATACCGTAGAGGTCACACTAATGACACTCAAATCAAAGCTTTGCATTACAGTTTAAAATGTAACTCTTATTAGAGCTTACTAAAATATCAATCTAACCCCCTCTCCTCTTTTTCTCTCTCTCTTTTCATAACCCAGGTAGTGGTCAGCAGACAGCACGACCGACTCTTCGCCCTCAGGGAGCCCTGAAGTACACAGCTTGACCTATATCCTGTGTAAGACACTGAGAATAACACAACAAGAGGCCTGGCAGACATCACAGTTCTGCTGAAGACTGAGGAGACGCCAAAACACTCAAAATCACCTCGAGCAAGTCTCCAAAAAAGTCCTTGAACGTTGGATCAAGTCAACTGGACGACACTCAGCTTAAAATCTCAAGTTGTGGATTTTTTTAGGCTATCCGTACACAACACAAGTTCAATGGTTTTTGTGGAATTCCACCTCTTTTTAATCTTCCTTGCTAATTTAGACACTTGAATGTTTTGATTCTGAAAAGCAAAGCAACAGAAATCAATGAGGCTTTTCCTTCAAGGAGCACAAATACCTCATCCAGAAATTTTTGCTGATCCTGCGACATAGGTCACACTACTTACCAACAAAGCGGAAGGCTCTTACTGTACTGTTCTACATCTTTTCCCTCCCCCTTTGCCCTTTGCTAGAGTCACACTCTGGCCCCCAGCTGAGAAAAACATGGAAAGTCTCAGTCTGCACCTCTCATCCACCAGCAACAAAAACAACATGGAGATAGACAATTTTTCTTCCTACAGTGGAAGCATTCCATCCCCTGGTCCTGACGATGGAGCACGAATCAGCCGCCAGGGTAAAGGTAGCAAGTCTAATGGGAGTTCCCGTCGCAAGAGAGAGTTCATTTCTGACGAGAAGAAAGATGCTTCCTATTGGGAAAAACGGAGGAAGAACAATGAAGCAGCCAAGCGCTCAAGGGAGAAGCGTCGCCTTAATGACATGGTGCTAGAGAACCGGGTCATGGCACTGAATGAGGAGAATGTTCGTCTGAAGACAGAACTCCTTCAGCTCAAGTTGCGTTTTGGCCTCATCAGCACAGCCTCCTACATGGAGAAAAGCCAGCAGATCTCCAACAGTGCTGCTGCAGCTTGCAACACTGGTAGCAATGGTAGCATCACCCCAAATGGTAACACCTACCTCTCAAGCAGTGGATATTCCAGTGCATCCCAGGTGATGCTGAATTCTGATTCCTCTGAACCTGAACAGTCGAGCCATGGTGAACGCCACACCAACCTCCACAACTACTCTCCCCGGGGCTCCATCTCAGATTTGTCTGACGCCTCCTCCAGGGACAGCCCAGAACCGATGGACTACAAGGTAAAAAAGGAGCCCTCGTGTATGGAGATGGCTCAGCTGGAAAGCAACGATGGGCTTGCTAATAGGATACCAAATGGAATGCCAACTGGGGCTTACCATGGCAACCACAGTCCTCTGGTTTCCCCTCACCAGCAGAGCACTCCAGTGGCTGAAAGTGCCATGGACTACCAACACCACCAAAGGCAGCAGCAGTGCCACATGGAGGCATCCAGTCCAGCTCCTCAGGCCACCTCTGCTCAGCGGAGCGTCATCTTGTACCGCTCCAGCAGTGGTTGTTACCCTATGGAAAGCCAGAGGTCAGAGGACCAGCAGGTCCAGCAGAGCAGACCGACTCAGCATTGCCAGAAGACCCCAGCCTCCAAGTTCTCTGATTGTTCACTGACCATCACAGAGGTCGCAGAGAAGCTGGAGAGGACAAAGACCTTGGATTCACCTCAGTATGAATATGCCGATAGTTATGACGAGTCTGCAGAGGAGATGCAGCAAAGGTACAATCCCAATGATCAGCAGCAGCATGGCACCCGTCATCATTACTGCTACCAGGTTCAGGAGAACAGTTCTGAGCATTCAGAAAGCCACCAGAACCCCTTCGCCCCTGATCTGATCCACAATACTGAGGAGGGCAAGTCCTCCTTTGCGCAGCACAATGGCTACCTCAACACACTCGATGAAGAGCCCCCCGTTCTCACCTATGAGGGAGGACCTCAAGCGAGTAGCTTCTACCAGGAGAACTCCTCAAAAGACACTTCCTCCAGTGATGGGGACCCCCGTAGCTCTGACAAGGAGGGCTCCACAGATGATGAATCCCCCTCCTCATCCTCCTCAGACATTAGCAGCTACCACCAGAAGATGGTGAAAGCTATCAGTTCACATGGAGAGTGCCAAGCCGAGTTCAAAGCTACAGCTCTGCCTCACAAGCTCCGCCTCAAATACAGAGCCTACTCAAGTGGGGCATCAGGAGCGCAGGTAGATGGCCCAGTCAATGCCTCCATGTCCCCCTCACCCACCTTGCCCCAGCACCCTTACTTAGCTCTACCAAACAACCCTCACAGTAGCCAGGCCAGTGGGGAGAGCAAAGAGGGGGAGAATGAGACTGATTATGCAGAAGAGGATACATCTCCTGTGAACCAGAGAGCAGAAGCGAAAAAGGACGGAGGAATTAAGGGATCCAGCAGCGGGAGGGGTGGACGAAGTAAGAGGCGAGATTAGGGACAAATTAAGTGCAACTCAAGCATTTTCCTTTACTACGACTAACTAATGGACATACGTCACCACCTTACAAGACAGAAACGAAGCCACACATCTGTGCGGTGTAGTCAAGTTGTGATTTCACCATCCAGTTTCACTGTGTCACCCATTTCCCTTTCCCTTTCTTCTTTCCTACCTCCCATCTGTCCATCCATTTAAAATAATAGGTCTGGGATATTTCCTTTGTGAAAATGACAAATAATATATAATGATAATTCAGTAATTGATTGTTGGAAACTGCATTGGTGGCTAGCACGTGTTTACTATGGCATTTTGGGAACATTCCTTAGACCAAAGATATACATCCTTCCATGTTTGGCAAAGAGTGAAATTCTTGCTCCCTCTGAACACATCCGCACCATCTGTTTTTTCACCCTTATTATCATCCACACACAAGCCCTTCTTAATTCTGAAGCACTTAGATTGTATATTACTGTGACATATAAATTTGCATATATGGAATATATTTTTTAAGAACAAAAACGTGGTAAAAAATACAAAAAAAATTCAGTAGTGGGATATGGAAGATGTTAGACTAAAAAAAAGGTGATCAGTTTGTTCCTGTCGAGACACCATGTACAGCCCTTCTTTGACTAGACGATGCCTCAAAGATTAATTCAAAATATGAGCCACAACTTGTTTAAAAAAAGAACAAAAAAAGTAAAAAAAAAAAAAAAAAGGTACACATTCAGGTGATCCAAGCTGTTTGACGCTGAAAGCGTGTCCAAACAGTCTAGGCCAGTTATTGTCGTATCAAACGAGGCTATGCAGTCGCACGTTGCTGTTGGCAAAACCTGACAAGCACAAGGCGAGGCCTTGTTTGCCAGCCGTTCAACAGAGATCAATACGTCTTTATTTTCCAGACAGGTCGTCTGTCTAATAAACAAAATGGCTCTCTCATCGCAACCAGCGTAGCTGCTCTCTCTCTCTCTCTCTCATCATAAGGTGCCTCTTTATTGTGTTGTCCCTCGTCACCTCATTGGCCGACGTCTTAATGATCCCACTCACCTCTGCACTGAGTTGTTTTAGCTACAGTAGCTGCAGTAGATCACACAGTCTGTACAAGTGTAACTGTTTTACTTCCTGGTGCCTGCCTCTGGTCACTATGTATAAATGTAAAGTTGTCTCTCTATCTCTTGTATACTGCTGTCATTATTTTATTATTATTATTTTATTAATATTGTTATAATTTTCTATTGTATTTTGTTTTTTGTTTTTTTTTGGATATTATTATGTGTATTTTTCTGTCATCTTGTTGTGTCATTTTTGCTCTACACTCTTCCTGGTTGTGCTGTGTATTTACCCCCCACCCCACCCCACTGCCCTTTGCCCCCGTTACCATTTGTACTACGTGTTACTGTATAACCTTTGCTGTTTGCCGAAAGGCTTTCTGAATTTTGAGAAAAAAAAGAAAAGGCTTGTCCAGAAGTGATAATGTATTGCTATACTTCGAGTGGATATGCAAAAAAATGGTTACAAAAAACAACCCGTTTTTGAACGTGTGAAAGATTCAAAAATGGGGGAAAGAAAATAAAAGGTTGTTGACTTTAAAGACGTCTCTGCTGAACTTTTTTTGAGTTGTTCTTATGAAACGATGCACACACACAAAGCACAAATCCAACGGACAGACAGACAGAAACATCCCAGGCTGCTGGTTCAGCACAGTGCGAGCCAACACAGCCAGTGAAAAAACATCAGTGTTCACGCTGTTGTCACTTCAAGCCCACAGACTGCTGCCAAAGATCCTCCAAACTGGACTGAGCATCGGAACAGAATGCAGACTGCGTGGTTTTCCGAGCACAGGAGGGAATCTGTTGTCTGAAGCTAACCTCAGCCTGGACGGTCACAAAATACACACGATTCCAATGTAAGCAATAAAGAGTCTCTTCACTGGAAACATAAAGCCCAGTTGTTGACTGAAGCAGAAAGGGGACTGAATTCATAAAAGTCTTCGTTAAATAAACTCAAAAGCAAGAACAACTATTACAGAAAAGTAACAAAGAAGGAAAAGTTCACACTCTAAACCACATATTGTTACATCAGAGGAGCAGTTCCACGTAAGCAAAGTTGCAAAACGTGGTCCAGAGTTACCTAATGCTATGAACCAATGAGTCTTATTTGAATATAAAAAAAAGAATTTGGAGCAAGAGAGAGAAAGCACAGGATGCATTAGAGAGCAACAAGAAAAAAACAAAAACAAGTTACACAACTGTCTTGAGAGAAAAGTGCATCAGGCTGTGAAAGTGAGGCAGCCTCCATCTGACCCTGCTGTTAATGGAACAAAGGAGCTGATGGGAAGTGAAAGCTGGCAAAGGCAGCAGGGCTTGCCACTGACATGGGTTACATAAGAGCCATTACAGCGAGCGAGGAGAGAGCCTATTAGATACAGAGAAGTTGCAATTTGACGGACACACACACACACACACACACACACACACCCCAAAAAAATGTTAGGATGACCTAAATTGTCAACAAATTATGTCATGTTTTTTTATTTATATTTTATTACCTCAGTGCTTCACGTTGTGCAAGTCTGTCACTCACTGTGACCGAAACTCTGGAAGCAGCTGACCACACATAAGGACACATTTGTCCCTGTTAACATGTTTGCCTCGCTCCACAACTGTGTTTTTTTAACAAGGTGATATGACTGAGAAAACTGCCGTGCACTGTCCTTCCCTCTTTTTCCCTCCTCCAACCTTCCGCTCACTCTATCTCCCTCTTTCTCACTCATTCCTTTGACCCCCCCCCCCCCTCCCTCCCCAACAATCTCTGTGCTGTAAAAGCTGCTTTGTGTTGTGCAGGGGCCAGTAGAGAGAAAAGTAGGTCAGTGAGGAGGAAAAGGAGAGGATGAAGGAGAGGGAGGGGAAGGGGTGAGGTGAGAGAGAGAGAGAGAGAGAGAGAGTTATTCATAATGGAGGGCATAGAGAGAGAGAGAGAGGGAGGGAGGGAGGGAGGTTGGGTTACGTCACATGCCTCTACAGCATGAACTTGAGCAAACAACACAGAAAAAAAAAGCTCGCTCTCGCTCGTTGTATCATGAGGGAGGAGGTCACTAGAACACGCACAGATTACTACAGTGCATTAATTTGCTGTTGCATAAAGTTGACATTTACATAATAGAAAACGACTCAAAATGTACTTCCCTTGTGGGCAATAAAGCACCTCGACAGGATTGTGCGTCTGTTAATGGTCGTAGATCACCACTTTTGTCATGTGTGTCTCTTTTGACACGCTTGTGTTTGATTAATGTTCGAAAAATCTTGGGCGTGGTGTTTTTCACTGTGCACAAACTCGCACCACATAGGGAAATTCAGAATGTAGACAGTGACTCATTGTGGTACCAGATGACAAACATTGGTTTAGATAATAAACTCCAGATATTTTAGTTTGACCTAATTCACCACACACACACACACGGTCTAGTTTCCATGACTTCAGGGGACATTTCATTCACTTAAACTCATTTACTCCTAACCTTAACCATAACTACTACTCACCTAACCCCTAAAATGTAATAATTCCTGTTTTGGGGACTTGAATTTCCCCATAATGTGTTAATTTGTCTGTGTTAACAGATTTAGTTCCCCACAACATGCGTAATACCTGGGACACACACTCACACATGTGTGTCTGTGCATGCGTGCGTGCGTGTGTGTGCAGGACAGGAGAGGGAGGGAGGGGGGGAGTTGTTGGGCCGCGCGCTGCCTGCAGTGATCAACAGCCCTGACTGGTTATGTAACTGGGATGCTGCAGTATGTAGGTCAGCAGCACAGGGAGAGCCAGGGATGGGATAAGAGAACGAAAATGGAGCCAAGGAGTGTGTGTGTGTGCGTGTGTGTGTGTCAGATGCTGTGTTGGTATAAATGGGTGTGTGTGTGTGTTTGCTCCCACCTCTGAATTTCAGATTTAAGTCGCTTTAGCTCGTCAGACTCTGATAGAGGATGTGCAGTTTGTATCTTGCCAAGCATACGTCTAATACCACCACTCACTGCACAGGAATCAGCTGAAAGGGTGAAAGCTGAGAGGAGGACGAGGAGGAGGAGGAGGAGGAGGAGGAGGAGGAGGAAGAAAGTCGATGCTGCAGACGCTCATTGCACAATGGGGCTTAAGCGTCCCGGCTTCAAACATTAGTTTGTTTGTCAGCGTGTACAGTTACAGGATCATCATCTAATGTGGAAGATTGTGTAAAAACAAGTATGGAAATGTCACAACAGTTGATCAAGTCTTGATCCAAAGTATATTATCTCGATCATATGCACGATAGACCAACACACGTATGTCTCTAATAAGGAATAACTCACACAGGAATGCAGTTAATCAATTATTTAGTACTTTGCACCATGAATGGACACGGAACTCACCAAGAGTCTCAAAGTCCCACCGGGTGAGCTATAGCAGAGCTAATAATAAACTTCACAGGCTGAATACATCAGTCCATGAACATGATGCATGATCATGTGAATAAACACGTCTTTAGTGCATTTACATGTTTATTTAAAAGAATCAGAGACATCCAATGATGAGACGGTAAACGCAAGCCTTTTCCCGAGCATGTCAGGGAACTATGGTGGCCTTCATGTACCACGTGGGAGGTTCTTCTTCTTTTATGTTGTAAGGCTCTGTTTTAAAAACGACATGCACTATGAGACCGAAAGTACATATAAAAAGTTTATATGTATATTATATATTTATAGTATTATATGAGGCTACAAAGAGCAAAAAAAGTGAATACACACTTATGCCACCATATATTTGGATAGTATATTAATCCTTAGTGCTCACACGGCACACCCTTGTTAAATAACACAACTCCTTATATGGACATCCTGGGTGTGTGTGTGTGTCTGTGTGTTTATAGTTCACATCTTCAGGCATTACAAAATGTGTTTTTACATCTTCATATTTGATGTGGAGTTAAAGTTGTGATTCATTTTCGTGAGAGTGATAATTGTGCAGAAGTCACAAAAGAGACAGTTTCTATTTGACTTTTGCTAAGTGAACTTTGCACTGTGACATATTTCCAGATTTCACAAATTCAATCAGATTTTAAAAAGTTTGAGTACTTTGTGCACAGGTGTGTTTATATAGTTGGTGAAAATGAAGATTGCCTACAGGTTGAAGCTGAAAAAAAAACATATAAGACACCCTGTATTGCACGTAAAGTCTCATAGCCTCTGTATATATGTTTTAACTCAGCAATGGAATAGAATTCTCTGTGTTGTAAGGGTTAATGTGCTGCCAGTACGCCCTCCTAAATGTGACACACTAGCCCTTTAAGTGTATCTGCACACTGAGGCCTTGTTGACTGAAGTCCAAATCAGATTTGTAAGCGTATCCAATCCGAATCTGATCTTCCTGACCAACTGTTCACATTAAATGTTGCTGAGTGATCAGATCTGACCTGCATGTGTGTGTCCATACTGACATACTGTAGTCTAGTCTTCCACATGGACTTCTATAGTTACAGGCCACGCCCCAGAACAACAAGTAGTCAAAATAACAGAAATCTGTGCACTGTTTCTGTCCCAACTGAGAGCAAATGGAAGTTGTGGCGCGGTGGTCTCGATGAGAGTGACGCAAAAGACACTTTGAAATCCTATCTGCACGATCAAGATGTTCAGATTGAAACGGATCTGTACAAATCTGATCAGAGTCTCGTTCGAAACCACCTCCGTATATGGTTTGAATCAGAGAACTAACTAAATAACAAAAACTAAATTAGAAAAAAAACAAAACATTTTCGTTAACTCACTGAAACTGAATTGTGTATTTATAAAACTAACTAAAACTATGTAAAATTGTAGAGAAAATGTGCTTAGTTTTCATCTTTGTAAATAATATTTCATATTGCATGAAGTGTATTTATTTTTTCTCTGCTGGCAAATTTTGAAATGTTGTATTTTCATTCATAGTAAAATGTTAGTATGATGTACATTGTCTTGTAGACTGTTATATTTGATTTAGCGATGGTTGTTCATTTGTACATTTTTAAAATGGCATCTTTTGTTGGGTTTTTATGACACACAATACTTGTTATGACCTTTTTGAATCTTGCACCTGGCAAACACTCCATATTACAAAAAACAAACACTAAAACTAAGCATTTAAATAATAAAAACAAATAAAAAGTAGCAAACCTGCTTTTATAACTATATTAAAATAAACTAATTTTAAAAACAAAAAGTCAAAACTAAATTCAAACTAGGTCCTTGGTCCAGACTGCCAAAACAAAATCAAGCTTGATACAATCTGGATTTGCTTAAAAATCAGATTTGTGCTTCAGTCTAAACATGGCCTCCAGCTCACTACTGAAGAAAACAGACATTTTATTTCACACACACACGCCTGCAGGAAGTCGGCCAGAGAGAGAGAGAGAAAGTACAAATACTTAAGTACAAGATTCAAATATACCACATGTGATAGAATTTGAGCAAAGGGCAAAGCGTCCACAAAGGTTTTATTCACGATATCAGCAGGCGGACACTCACAAAAGTGTGCCAAACAACAACAGCAGCCCTACAAACAACAACCAAATAGATCATTTTGTCTCCAAACGGGGTAGTTTTATTATACTATTATAAAATAAACTAATACAACTACAATACAGATAAGTAATTACGGAAGAGTATTCGGGCCACATGCAAAAAAAATGTCAGAATGAGAATAAAGTCAGAATTCTGAGATTAAAGTCCAAATTCTGAGATTAAAGACAGAATTCGTAATTTTTTCTCATGTGCAGTAAATGTCATGTACTTTTACACTTTTACTCAAAGTAATATTGTAAAAGGCAACTTCAATTTGTACCACAGTCATTTTCTGGTAAAATACTTACTTTTACTCAAGTATCCCTTCAAGGTACTTTATGCAGCACTGCCAGTACTGTATGACAGTGTGAGGACTGCTAGGATCAATGACTGACACGCGCATGCACGCACGCAAACACACACACACACACACACAATGGCTCACTGATACACTTACATCACAACATAAAATAGGTCACAAGAAAGTTCTGCACTTCTGTTATGTAAGGAGGTCACTAGGAATAACTCCCTCCCTCTCTCTCTCTCTCTCTCCCACCCTCTCGCTCTGTGAGTGTGTGCGTGTGCGTGTGCGTGTGTGTGTGAGGAATGAATCAGCTCCATGTTATGCAATGCAAAACTACCCTGGGGTCCTATTACCAAAGCTTGTCCTACAGGAAGTAGCCTGTTGGTGTCCATGCATGTGCATGTGAGTGTGTGTGTGTGTGTGTGTGTGTGTGTGTGTGAGGGCACTGGCAGTCGTGCTGACTTAAAAGCATCATCTGCTTTCTGTAAACATGATATCAATGTCAGCGAGTGATGCAATTTATGGAAGATGTTGAAAATCAGAACATAGTGTGTTAACCCTATGTTATGTTGTTTTTCTAGAGATAGAACACGTCCAATGTGGGATAAATAATACGAAGATATGAACCTTAATTACACCTCTCATGTCAGTGTGGTATTTAAGTACAGTGTGTGACCAAACACACACCGCAACAGCAAAAAAACACAAAGCGATAAGTGCGATAATAGCAGCCGGCTTGTTTAACTTAGCATACATGTTAACACACAACTGCAGGTCAGAAGCACCAAGAAAAGAGTCTGACACAAGCATCCATAAAACCACAACGTGTTATTTGTGTGAATTAACAGACAACGCGTAACGTGTTAAGTGGCGATTGAAAGTCATTTGTTTCCTGAAACGTCAACTCTAAATATGTCAGAACAATTCCTTAAAAAAGTGTTTTCTATGAAGCTATATATATATATATATGCTTTCAGAACATGTGCTTGTGTTATCGCATATTCTCCATCCTATTTGAAACTCGACAGGTTTGCCGATCTGTTGCCCAATGAAGGGTCACACTATCTCACTCTCTGATGAACTCCTATATACTGAGTGCAGTTTTCCTCAAAGCTGTTGGAGAGTTCTGACTCTGCTGTTCCAAATGCTTGCCCCCTATCTTCCACGTAAAAAAAGAAAAGAAAAAGATTCCTACTTTTACTGACATTAGAGCACCGTTAATGAACACAACACACAGGCACAGCCGTAAATTCAAAGCCGCTACATTGTTCTATAAATATTTTAACTGGGACGTCACTGGAGATCAATAAAGTTAATTAAACACAAAGAGGAAGTAGGCTACCTGCCTTTTTAAGGAACTCCGCAGACACTCTTATACCAGGAAGCCATCAAGCATTTATTTGTCGTTTCCAATAAATATTTGCTTATTAGTTCTTGTGCAGTCTGGGTTTTACCAAATGTGGACAGTATGTTCCAACCTCTTGGTTCCAGATTCCCATTTTGAGTCACTCTTACCAGCATTACTGGCCGCTCTGCTTGGAATGGAAACTATGGTGGGGAAACACAGAGTGTGAATTTAGTGCTAGGAATAATCTGTTTGGAGGACGGGAACTGGAATAGGCCGCGTGACATCACCCAAAAGAATCTGACCTCCTGTTTTGAAGCCTTAAAATTCACAATTTGGCCTTTTCATAGCATTTTGCAAACAGAAGTTCACAGACGTCACTTGCAATGAGGCCAACTGTCAATCACAACTGTTGTCCTTTCTGTGCTAGAGATGTGGAGGATACAGCGGTAGAAGATGGATGTTGTTTCATTTTCTACACGCTCTGATCACATACCCTGGTATAAACAGTAGAACAGAATTTCTCATTTTCCTCCAAGTACCAGCAGAGGAAGCTCAAACGTACCTCTGGTGGTACGCGCACCACTGTTTCCTGAAGAGGAAACACAAGAACAGTTGAGTGCTCACATATGAGTCTTATATTTATATCATATAGACTTAAATAAGACCGAGCCAACTGTTTAGTCCACTTATCCACCTCTTGTTGACGCTTTACTACAGACACACACACACACAGCTGCTCCGACACACTGTTTCATCATAAATAACGCCTCAGTCCACATTTTCCACATTAGCAAACATTCGTGGAAGTCGAGCAGCCCAGCAGACAAGACAAACAACATGTTTGGAGCTGCTGCGGCAAGTGAGGTAACCTGCACTTCTTCACGGTGGTTATTAAGTGGATTAACCTCCTTTAGATTAGTCTCAGCCATTTCTCCCATCTGTCTACTGATACACCACAAACCAGTGCCGGCTCAAGCCTTTACGGGGCCCTAAGACGAATTAGATTTGGACCCCAAAACTTCAGCTCAACACTACTTAGATATTTTAATATCTAAAGATATCGAGATTTCTTCAATGTGTTGACATGTTTACTTTGTTTCTCCACACACACGAGCAGCTGCTCAGTTCCCTTCTGCCTGTGTACAAACCACCGCAGGACACACACATGAAGACACACACACACATCTTCTCCCACTGACCTACTGTACATGTGTGCGTGACTGGACAGGCTCAAAACACACACACACACAGACGATTGTTCACATCCCACGCTGACATGTTACTGTAGACACGCGCTCACACAGCGGCATCAGCCTCACATGCAAGAAAACAACAAGCAACCGCACACTAATCTGCGATTAGTCGTTGGTCATTATTCTCGGTTGAGTGAACAGGAGACATGCGACTTGTGTACAGCGCTGACACGAGTTAGCGTATGGGATCGTTGGGGCCCCTACGTTGAATCCTACCAAAGTAAGCTCGTGGAGTTGGGCTCATCTATATAACCGATCGTAAAATGAAACAGCTCTGACGAGGTTGTTATTGCTGTTCAGCTGTTCTCAGGGGCCCCCCGGCTGTTTCCTGGTATGCTCACCCTGTCGTCTCTGACTGTGTGACTGTGTGCTCAGGGAACATAAACGCTTTCATGAAACTGGGATTACTTTGTTTGAATGATGAAGACTTAAAGATGAAAATGAGAAGGAAAAAAACTGAAAAATGCCAGAAAACTGTGGACATGGATGTTCTATGTGGAAAAACTACATGATCTTTTCAGTAGTTCTATGTTTTATTTCAGATTTCCGCTCGTATATGTACAGATTATAGTTCAGATTTTAGCTTTTAATGTTGTCTTTTTATTGTATTTTGCTGCTCTTTGAACCATGGAAAGGTGCCCTTATATTAAAGGCATTATTATCATTAATATTACTATTATGTGTATTATAGTAAGTTCAATACTTGGCACAGATGTGACATCATGTGATCATGAAGAAGCATGAAAACCTTACCAAGACACTGGCTTCTTATACAGGAACACATCTTGCTTTTCTTTCATTAACTGAATATTACAATAGTACAATCCCTTCTTCTGCCTGTGTTTGATGATTTTATACAATCACGTTTTATCCACTACTGTAAAGCAGCTTATCTATAAAGCACTTTGTTATAAACTCCCTCCATATCCGTCTACTCTGTTCTAGGCATACACGCTCACTCGTGTACAAAAACCGCCTCGTTTTATGCACCTCACAAATGGAACAATCTCCAGAACATACTCAAACTAGACCGACTGGATTCCATTAACAGGTTTAATAGAAGACCATTTCCGCTCAGACGGTTCATGCCTCCCTTAGCACTTTTCTCTTGCCCCGCCTTCAACCAGTATTGATTGTTCTATAATTGTATTTTCTGTGCGCTCGTGTGTGTATGTTTTAAAAACACCCGTCTGCCAAAACTGCAACAGAGCATCATCGCGAATGAGAATGTGCTCTTGAGGATCTTCAAATTGTTTTTCTGGTCCTGGTTCTGGGACTTCCTGATCTTTAACTTCTTTTTTGGCTTCAAGCTTAATTTCTTCCATTTAAAAATGATCTTCAAAACACAACATTTAATGTTCAACATATTGCAGCAGCCTGTCCTAGGGAACCTGAGGTGAACGGAGACTGATTTATATTCTGCTCTCATATCACAATTCACAATTCATCATATGTCACTGGGTCTGTTGGTTACGCAGTCTGGGTTCATATCAGGGAAGAGTCCCGATTTGACCCAGAGCCCAGAGCACGCTGGGAGTCGGTGCATAGGAGGACAACGAAAAACCAAAAAAACACAACCACCAGTGAGAAAGAGAATCTGCTCTGCCCTGAGGGAAAAGTCGCAGCTTGCATACTTATTATCTATACATCTATATAAGAAGACACACACACTAGGTATGTAGACACACACGTTTGTGCAGAATTCATAGTGACGACGCACATAGACTAAATACTCTAACCTTAAACATTACAACTAAATGGCTGACCCTGACCCTAAAACCAGATTGCAATCCTCCAAAATGTCCCCACAAGGTCAAAAGGTCCTCACAAACATAGGTTTGCCTGACAATTGGTCCAGACAGCCGACTAAAGACCCTAAAATCAAGTCTCAACTGTAAAAAAAAAAAAAACCTTTTAAGTGAGGACCAGCCAAAATGTCCTCACTCCCTCAGGTTTATCCGTCCATCTTCTACCACTTTATCCTCCACATGAGGGTCACGGGGGAGGTGCCAATCTCACCTGACATAGGGCGATAGGCTGGGTACAGCCAGTCCTAAGGTTTATATGTTGTTTATATGGTCCCCACAAAGAGACACATACAAGAACACACACACACACACCCAGACTGTCATTGACCTCCATTCATTTTGGCAGTCGAACCACAGTGTTCTCCCTCCTAGATGCTTATCACTTGGCGTGTCGGCCCTTGGCTGGAGTTCCGGGACTGAAAGCAGAGCCAAGATGTCTCCCATGGTTTCCCCAGCCAAAACCAAAGTGTCCTTCCTAACTCTTCAACCATAACCAGTTAATGCCTAACCTTAACCTTAACCCAAACACAATTCAAATCTTAGACATAAACTGAAGCTCATCAGAAATGAGGACCAGGTTTTGGTCTCCATGGGGACTACTGGTCCAGTGTTTTCTGTAATCCAGTGTTTAGAAAAGACCGTTTTATTTGAAGAATGTTAATTTGAAGCCTCACAACTGTGCTGTGTCCTGTTTTGAGAGGCTCTTTTCATTTTTTGGCCCACAGCGTTTTAGTCCATGTCATTTCTTACAGCACTCGCTCAATGAACACTGAGTAAACAAAGCAAAAAAAAACACTTCATTTCCTACTCGACCTGGTTCTTTTTATTTGATTTTGCAAATATGATTTGTGGGGTTTTGTCTGAAGAAATGTATGTATTCCATTTTTTGGTTTAGGGATAAAAAGAAAATCACAATTATCAAAACTATTCAATTGCAAAACTCCTCCCAGACTCTAGTATGTGATGTCATTTAAGTTAAGAATGACGACAATGAACTTGTTGTGTGACTTCCTGCATAAGCAGTGAAACTGTGTACCTGTCGCTTATCACATGCAGGCGACTTGATAGCTTTGTTCTCCACTTGACCTCAGCAGCGGAACAAAGGAACACAAACCAGTAACACCGCAGCATTTACCTGTAGGTGCACACACACACACACACACACACAGGATAAGCAGTCGTTCTTAGAAAGAAGAGAAGAAGTGTTTGATGAACTGAGAGCAAGAAATAAAACGTTGTCTTTGCACCGAGCTGGAAAAAAATATGAAAGATACAGAGCTCCCACTTACGCACTGTGAACTTTGACCTCCCACGTTACTTCAGAAGCAGCATAATGCGACTCGATGCTCTTCTTCTTCAGATCGTCTTCACATCTGCCAAAATGTAGGTTAGACTTAAAGGTTGACTTTGACTCAGGACAGTTTGTTGTTGTGATGAAACAGAAAAGCATTTAAGCGTTTGTGTCTGGCTCCACCTAGTGGACAACTACACACACAACGCCCTTCCATTTCTACCTTATAGAAGATCAGAGGATCGATGTTAAATAGACTTTATTTAATGCTAATTATACACAGAAAGTGCTTAGAATAAACTTTAAAAGAGAAGAATCTGCTGAAATAAAAACAGAACAGAGAATAAATTATCACATGCACAACATTGAAAACACAGAATACAGTACATGCTTGACAAGAACATAGATTCATAATAAGACTCAAGACAGACAGAGGTGATAGAAATCACTCTCTGACTCCTCCTCCTTCATTCGCTGCAGCTGCCACATGTTATTAACCATTAACTTTTACATAGTTTAGGTAACGTTTAACCAACCAACATAGCTTTAAAAATATGACTCAGTGACGCAGAATACTACACAGAACTCAGTCAGGTCTTTCTTTTAAAATGAATACAAGTGTAAATCAACTGTGTCTACATCTCCAAGTGACTGGAATACTGAATATTAGGACCTGCGCAAAGCAGCGTGGAGGATTTCACATCACTGAGACAATCACATACTCAGGGCACAAAAACCTGTTCTTGTGCTTTTGCTCTGGATTAGCAATCGGCAGTCTCACCCTGAACCACGGCCTTCACCAACAGTCATCGCACACACAATGTGTATGTGTGTGTGTGTGTGTGTGTCTCCTGACACACATAATACCACACTCCAGGCAAGACCACGGCACGCATGCATTTAAAAGTGACGACAGACAGAGGAAACCTGTTTCCTCCATTCAAACTAATACATTTTTTGTCATTTCTGTTGAGCAGGTTTCTCAGAATAAAGGAGGATCTAATGTGCATATAAAACAAACAATACAGAAACACTATCATCAGGCCACGTTTGCTCTAAAAGCTGAATACTGAAGTGCAATAAATAATTTAAAACTGATAAAACTACATTAAAACATCTACTGCAACAAGGGCATTTTCACATGTGACCCAGATCCACAGGGCAACACTCATTTACTCATCACCTGACTGTGAACATCGAGTTGAGTAGGTGAGAAACTGGGCAGCTCCTGTTCCTCGTTCAAACAGAAATGTCGAGAAGCTACGTCTCTCTGTGCGTAGCCTCTGATTCTGACTCTGAATCAGCCGCAGTGAAGTCATGACCAGACCTGCTGCTCCTGGTGTTTGTAACCGGCTGCAGTGAACGCCAGAGCATCACTAATAATAATGCAGACAATAATGTGTTCATCTAAGGGAAAAAAACGGCTCTGGGTTCCGTGATTCATTCAATCCACAGTGAGGTCGAGATGACACGCAACCACCCTGCACTCTGGTCCTTCTCTCTCGCTCTCTTTCTCTCTTCTACGTACACTATTATTCCTTAATTACTTCAGCCTCTCCAGAATAAATCATATTTAACCTCCTCTTGCCGAGAACTCCTTCCATTTTTGTTCAAAACTCTCGGGTTTGTCAAGATTCTCGTATCTGCTGCACGGTCCCGACCTCATCGTGATCTGCAGATGCAAACAATCAATCACAGCTGGTGCTGTTGTGTTGTTGTTGTTGTTGTTGTTGTTGCTGCAGACGAACAGCTCGTGTCTCCTCGCTGAAATCCTAATCCTCAAGTCTGGACAGATGCTTATCACTTGGCGTGTCGACGCTTGGCTGGAACTCCAGGACTGAAAACTGAGCCAAGATGTCTCCCGTGGTTTCCCCGGTGCTGGCGCAGGACAAAGTCGTAGTTGGCAGTGTTGCACATGGCGTAAAACACGTTGGCTTTGTCGGGGATCTGGAGCTCTGCAGCACAAAGAGAAACAAGGTGATGCCAGTGTTCCAAACTTATTAGGCCCTATTTAAACAATCTATAGGCCGTGACCTACTCCAATTTCCTACTTTTCTAACAATTATATGTAACACAATATCCACTTTAGAAAGAATGATAGCATAAATGAATTTCCCAATTTTCCCGTAGAGTTGAATACAAATGTTGTTCTTCTTGCGACCAGTGGAGTCGCCCCCTGGTGGCCAGTACTACCTAAGCTTGAAAGATTACAGTATGTCCACTTTCCATGTAAACAACATAATCAAAAAATATCTCCTTACTGGACTCAATCAATTCACATTTTGAGCAGGTGAACACCTCGACCTTGACACGACCTCAGGAGATATTCACCTTTCCCATTGCTGAGCATCTGAAAGAGGCTGAAGTCGTGGCAGCTGACGTCGTCCATGTTGTGCTTTTCAACAGCTCTCTGGATCACCTGGGGTGTGTGATCCTGACTGGTCAGCTGGTGGTGAGCAAATGTCAGCACAAAGTGTCAGCTTTGAAAATAAAAGGTGTGAAAAGCCTGTATTTATTGTCCGTATTCTTGCCTTGAATAATGCCATTTACATATCAAGCACATTCAGGATGTTTTTAGACCTCTTCATTTTTTCACATCAACGCTAAAAACGCTGTGCCAATCTCAGGCGGGATAGGTTCCGACCGGGTCTCTAACCCAGGTCTTCTTGCTGCAAAGGCAGGAGTGCTAACCACTACACCAACCGTGTGGCCTTGTACTCAGACCCTTATGACACAATTTAGCTCTGGTGTTTCCCATTTACTCCTGACCTGTAAATCTCAGCATAAATCAAACCATGAAGTCGGTGAAGATCAGATCTGGGGAAGCCACAAAGTAAAAATCTTAAAATCTTTGCAGCACTGAAGTTTCCCCAAGAGTCACAGTTTTTTGGGAACCTTCCATGGCCACGATGTGACCTCCATAACTCTGAAATGGAGACATAAGGACTCGCAGACTGTGACTCTCTGGTATGATGAAACCAGGAGTCGACCAGGAGTTGGATAAAAGCTGAGGAAACACTGAAAAGAGTTAAGTAAAGAAACCTCAGGGCCTCAGTCTGGGTCAGAGACTCGTCTTCACAAACAGGTCAATGACCCTAAGCTCACAGCCAAGTTAACACTGCAGTGGCTTAGGAACAACTGTGGAATGACCTTGAGCAGCCCAAGAGGACTGACCGGAGCCTGAGGTGCAAAAAGCTGCTTCAACTAAACACAGAGTCAAAGGGTCTGAGTCAAATGTGTAGGATCATAACTCAAGGCACCTACCGTCTGTGTGTGTCTGTGTGTGTGTGTGCGCATGTGTGTGCGTGTGTGTGTGTGTGCGCGTGTGAGAGAGAGAGGTCACGTCTATATCGGAAGCAAACATAAATAACATCACTTTATGACTTCTTCATGATACCATTAACTATATGAAGTAATACCACTACTACTACTACTACTACTACTACTATTACTAATAATAATAATAATAATTATAACAATAAATACACTTAATACAGAGTTAGTACTATTAATATGAAAACAGTGCTAAAAAATTTAGCACTGTTTTAAAAAGAATCACATGACAAAGTGCTTCACAACATGAACAAATAAAAAAACAGAAACACATAAAACAATAATCTGTTTCAAAAATAGGGTAGTACATAAATGCAGATTTAAAACTCTAATTGCTTTTCTATAAAAGTACGTCTTAGGAAGGGATGCGACACATAATTGATGGGTTTATAGTGTCAAACTGATGTTGACTGTGTTAACATCACATATGCATGCATGTTTATGGTTTAAAACCTGCTTGTGTCCCAAACTCTCTCCCAGAACTACTTTTCTTGGCTCTGAATCTATATTTTATTGATATAATTATTATGCCTGCAGGGGCACATCGTGCTAAATGGTTAGAGAAATGCAGAGACCACAGAGAGCCTTAAAAGTCCTCAATACAAATATTCTAAAATCGACAAGTAGCCAGTATAAGGTCGCTAAAACACGAAGGGTGATGTGATTGTGTACCTTTGGCTCTAGTTAAAGTTCTCGGTCTAGAGGGGGAGCACAAGTGGTTTTAGTGAAGTATTCCTTTAAACTAAATCAATAAACAGGCGGCCTGTTCATTAACGACCTCAGACGATTACAAAACCAATGTTCTCACCAGTATGCTCTTGTAGACGTTTCCATTGCTGACAGACTCCACGCTGACCCTGATGATGCACGAGTCAGCGACCTGTTTGTTGTAGAGGGGCAGCGAGGCCTGAGAGGAGCAGCTGGAGGAAGGCGACTCTGGGCTCAATGCCAGAGACGAGGAGCTGAGGTCTGGGTGAGAGGAGCTGCAGCAGGAGCTGGAAAGGTTGGAAAAGGTGGAGGAGGACGAGAAATCCTCTGCTACATTGTGGAGAGAACCTGAGAAAGACTGAGGGGAAGAAAGAGGCGAACATGATAATATTCTGTAGCTATGTCAAAACAAAAGTTTACACAGCAATGAGATCCCTGCTGCTCACAAACACACAAGAGTGGAGTGTAAATGTACCTTGAGTTTGAGCCTGAGGGGCGAAGGCTGAGGGCCTGAGAGGTCCTCCATGTCTGAACTGCTGGAGCCAGAAGACGACACACTGATCTGATCGGCGTGGGTCTTCCTCGTGGAGCTGTCACTAGGGGCTCGCAACCTGCACACACACACACACACACACACGATTAAAGCTTTTGACTGAATCGTGGCACAAAATATACCCACAGATGCCACAAAAACAACAGCAACAAACATTCAAAGCGTAAACACAAATGGACTAATAAAATAATTCATTTACAAATTGTGCTCGAAACTCTGATTGTATACAATTACTTGTATTTTTCCGTTTTTAAGCTTTATCATTTATTATTCATGTGACACTTCTTCTTCTTTTCCTTTCGGCTCCTCCCCTCAGGGGTCGCCACAGTGAATCAACCTCCTCCATCTCACCCTGTTCTCTGTATCCATCTCTCTCACACCAACTAACTTCATGTCCTCTTTCACTACATCCATAAACCTTCTCTTTGGTCTTCCTCTGGACCTCCTGCCTGGCAGTTCCAACCCCAGCATCCTTCTACCAATATACTCACTATCCCTCCTCTGTACATCTGTACATCCAAACCATCTCATTCTGGCCTCTCTGACCTTATCTCCAAAACATCTAACATGTGCTGTTCCTCTGATTGACTCATTCCTGATCCTATCCATCTACGTCACTCCCAAAGAGAACCTCAACATCTTCATCTCTGCTACCTCCAGCTCTGCTTCCTGTCAGCAACTCAAATGTTTCATGCTCAAGAATTCACAGAGATTTACAGGTCAGAAAGTCAAAATTGGTCACCATTGCCTTGTTGATGCCAGCGATCAGAGGAACATGATCAGACTGCTTCAAAATGATAGAAAGGTGGCAGAACCTAATAAATCAGTAACTCAAATAATGATGTGTTACAACCAGGGTATGAAGACGGTCATCTCTGAATGCACAACACATCGAAACTTAAAGCAGATGGTTCAGCCACTTTAACTGGTGTTCAGTGTACCTAATCAAGTGGCTGGTGAGTGTATACTAATTCATTTTAAATGATCTAGTATGAACCACTTTTACATAAAACTGATCCCTCACACTTACGAGGCCAGTTTCTTTGTGAGCAGACGACTGCTCCATGAGGTGGGGGGACTGGGACACGGGTCCACTGGAGGCTCCAAGTCCCGGGACAGCTCATAGCTTCAGACGACAAAGAAACACAGATTAGGAAAAAACAGATTAAACAGATTAAATTGTCCTCATATCATATTGTTATTATTATCGCACCTCTCCTGGTCTGTGAGCAGCGTGTGTGCCTGCAGCCATGCAGTGATGTGAGGGTTCACTGGGAAGCTGTAGTGGGAGCAGGATATTTGAAGCTGTCGGATCTGGGAGAGAATCTCAAACTCCTGGAAAACAAGAGAGAGAAAAAAAAATTCAACCCCAAAATTCAACTTGGGCATTTTGGTAGTTATTCACGTGACGCAACCACTAGGAGGCGACACCTACCCGCCTGCGTTTCTCAAAGTTGATGAGTCCACCCTGTGTAAAAAATGGAAAAACAAGCAAGTGTTATATGGCATCATAAATCTACTGCAGTCCAATAGAACGAGCAAACAAAAACAACAGATGGCTTTGTGGGTGTAATGTTTACTCACCTCTACAGTGTCAGTCAGTGCTGTGTCCAGCATGGTGAGACACGTCAGGTAAGTGCCCAGGTACGGCACAACGCCACCGCCGTGGTTCTGGGGAAAGAAATCAAGAATTTTTTATTGTCATTATGAGGACGTAACGAGATTTTACAGCGACTCCCGGCTTAAATGAACACAATAAAATAACAAAGAATAACAAAACACTGAACAAAACACTTAAATAAGACAAAACGAAATGTAAAACACAACAAAATATAAAACTCCAAGTAAGTGAGTAACTAAGATAGAAAGACTATATTTTTAATTTAATGTGTAAACAGAGTATCTTATCATCTTATCACTATACACATTTGGCTTTGGTTGCCAACAGAAGATGCCCTCCAACATGAGCAGGGCCTAAAGATTTACAGTCACTTTATGGCCACTTTATTAGGCACACCCGCTCAACCGCTTGTTCACACAAATATCTCACAAGCCAATCACATGGCAGCAAAAAAATGCATTTAGGCACGAAGACATGTCAAGACCATCTGCTGAAATTCAAACTGAGCATCAGAAGTGTGGCACGGTTGTTGTTGCCAGACAGGCTGGTGTGAGATTTTCAGAAGCTGCTAATCAACAGGAAATGTTCTCGTACAACCATCTCTCGAGTATACAGAGAATGGTTCAAAAACAGAGAAAATCTCCAGTGAGCAGCAGTTGACTGGTGAAATCCCCGACCAGTTCTAAATGAGAGGAAGGCGATAGTAAAAAAGTACCTGGTACCAGTCACTAGTAACCAGTCACCAGTAACGCAACTTAACCAAGTCGAGACGGTGGAAACACGCCATTAGAAGTCCTCAGAGAGACGACAGGTGCACTGGTGCTTTACCTCTGACTGATTCATCCCCATAATAACTGATCCGGGGATGAATGGATGCTGGGTTTGTAAAGTCTCACAGAGGTCACCATACTGTATATCCATGGTGAAAACATAACACAGGAACATAAAGTTCAAACTGGCTTTTTGCACAGCAGCCATTTTGACATGATTTAGGTGATAGTGATCATATTAACAATGGTTTTGCTCATGTAAAAAAAAGTCAGGACAGTGGGACATTTTAACCAGCATGCACCCTGAATTGAGGGCACTAAATTAGCCATGGCCATTTCGTTGACCATCCATGGATTTGTATCAGCATGTCTCCTCACCCAAGTCAGCACTGTACATCTTTGTATTATTTAAATGACTATTTAATGATCTAATTCAGGGGTGTCAAACTCAAATCCATCGCGGGCCAGTTTTAATAAATATGGAGTGATCACGGGCCAAAACTTTATTAGAAAACCTGTTTTAATTTGGCTTGTTTTTGTTTTTGTTTATTATTTAAAAAATAAAAATGTTGTTCTACTTTGATGCTTGCTCAAACATTAACTCGAGTTGAAAAATCTTGGGCTTGATCTAATTTTTAAGATATGATATCTGATTAAAATATTGTCCAAAAATAAATGACCAAAAAATAAAAAAAATTGTATGTGGTGTAAAGGTAGATTGTACTCTTTGATTACCGACACCGCCTCATACCACAAAAGAAATACTGTTTTTTTTTCTGCATCAATCTTTTACCTTCTGAACATTTAAGGATCATTTGTGGATATTTCTCAATCTGCTTAATCTCACTTGTAGTAGTAATTAAACACTAATGTAAACACTGCGATCTATTGGCGGGATGCCGTCATTTTGCGTATAATAACATAATTGCCATGCATTGTGAAAATGTAGTTTAAAGTCTGTGCACTATTTAAAGCAACATAGATTTATTATAAGGCAACTTTTTTTTAAGATCAATTAAGCACTCGCAGCCACATAAAATGACGTGGTTGGCCACATCTGTCCTGGGGGCTTGATATTGACACATGTATATTAGCGAAACAGGTGCTGTATAATACCGGCGGGTCAACTCCAGTGGTCATTCGTTATGGCCTCGCGGGCCAAATATAATTACACCGTGGGCCAAATTTGGCCCGTGGGCCAGAGTTTGACACCCCTGATCTAATAGTAGAGCGGAAACAATTAATCGATGAATCAATTATTAACTATTTTGATAATCGATGAATCGGTTTGAAGTTTTTTTCATGATTAAAACAAGCTTAAGCTGAATATTTTCTTAACTTCTTTGCTCTGGATAACAAAGAAATCATTAAAAGTCAATCGTTTTGGTTTGTGGACAAAACAAGACGTTTGAGAACATCGTCATTTCCAGGTTTGACGAACACAATCAACATTTCTTAAGATTTTCTGACATTTTATGGATCAAACGATGAATCGAGAAAATAATCGACAGATTTATTGATTATGATCATTAGTAATCATTAGTTGCAGCTCTAGATTCTAGTCCTCTTCATCTGATGTCATGACCAGAGCCTTTTCCCATGTTTTTCTTAAAAAGGTAATAGAGTCCCATAATCCAGGGCCTGAAACTGAATCATCATGGGATACATACAGTAGAGATCCACTGACTCATCATCTATCTTCTCTGCAGCTTTGAGTCGAGGACGGGATCGTGAGATATGAAAATGTTCAGTAGAACGGGCAGATGTAAGCTTTTTCAATAACTTGGGGGAAGCTAATGAAAATTACATTTAGGCTCATCCATGAGCAGCTGATTGTTTGATGATGAAACTCAGACAGCGAAGATGGTGCCAATCAATCAATCCTAATACAAACAGGAAGAATGTAGCTATAGACAGACAGGTGACAACAAAAGATGATCACTTTTTAAACAGAGTGGATATAAAACATTTATACAGCATTGATAAAACTGAGGGAAACAGTCTCATGAATGGACATGTGACAATGTGTACAATAAAATGCTGAAATAAACAGATGGAGAATCCATTTGCAACGACCCAACCCTTTTATCAGTGTGCTTACTTTTTCTATTAAAAGAAGAGATAGGAAAAGAAAAGGGAAGTGGGAATCTGATGTTTATTTTAATGTGCCTTGCAGACACAAACACTCCTCTTCCTTTCGATTTTTACTGGCACACTCATATTGTGTTGCTTTAAAATTTAGGAACAACAAGGTTATTGTCAGAGAAACTCTTTTCTTACCACGTGTCTGGACACTGAGCAGAGCTGTGGTGACTTGGAGCCTGTGCTGACATCGCTGTCCGGGTGACTTTCATTCTGCAGAGAATGGACAACAGAATTGAGAAAGGCAAATCCAGTGAGAGGACAGGGTGTTGGACAAACACGTAACATAATTGTTCTCGCTGACATGGATGAGAGAGTTTGCCGCTGTATGTCAGGACAATGTTTACCAAGTTAATGCTGTCGTCATAGTTGCCACCTATTTTTTTATTTGTGCCCTAAGGTGCGTACTGCGTACGTACAATATGTACTGTAGGTGTGTTACGTGTGTAGAGAATCAGAAAGAATGTACTCATTAAAGCCATCACTGCTTATTACTACTGGTTCCAAACTAAACCGCATTCAAATTATTATAAGACTGGCACTTTAATTATGGAATCCGGTCTGTCCTGGTCACTCCCAATGAGAATCTCAGCCTCTTCAGCTCTACCTCTAGTCTTTCAGGCAGCGCCACTTTACTTTTACTGCCATCCTTCTGTCACACATCACCCCTGACACTCTTCTCCACCGACTCCACCCTGCCTGCACTATCTTCTTTGGATGGTTGACCCCAGGTATTTAAACTTGTAATGGAAAATAACACTTATTCCTGACGTTTCTTGCATAGTTTAGTTCAAACACTTAATATCTAAACATTCACACCAAACTGGGTAACGCCCACTGTTCCTGAGACCCAAGGCCACATATCTCTTTTCACTTTACACAGATGATTTCATGACGTGAGAACCGGCTATAAAACTAGGTGTCAACAATCCATTTAATAATATTTAATAAAGTGCCTTCTTGGCCGAGAAAAGCAGAAAAATATAATTTTGGCTCATGGAGATGAACGACAACAACTCGCAGAACGCACTGCGCTCGCTGCTCCGCGAGAGTCTCGCTGTCTCAAGCTTCGAAGCAGACGGCGCTAGTTGTGTAAACACACAAATCCCTGTGAGGAATTTAATATATAATAAATATAAAAATACAAAACAAAATACTCGTCACCCGGGGGCCGGTGCTTTAAAACTACATTCGATCGTTGTCGTGTTTGGTGGCTTAAGTTGCAGGTGCAAATGTAAATTAAACAGGACTGTGTCCTTGGCGAGCAAAATTGTGGGAAAACCACAAAAGCCTCTGAGCCAACTTTACACAGAAAGGACGAGAAAGAAAGCCAGAAAAATACTGGCTGACGGCTCATATCCACATTCTGCTTAGTTTCAGCTTCTGAAGTCTGTTTTGTCGTCTGTATTTGGTGAGACAAAGACAATATTCCATCTTGCTGGACAATAAAGATGTATTCTATTCTATTCTATCTGCCTCTTTTAGTGACAATGGTAGATTTAACAAGTGCAGTTTATTTATTTGCGAGGCAAGGCTTAGTGATTTGGAAATCCAGCTCCACACCTTAGAATCTAAATGTAAATCGTCCTATTAATATTTTCGTATGTCCACTGCGACCCTTCATAACTTGCTTTGCAAGAAAGCCCCTGGACTCAAACGTGCAGTGTCCCACAGTGCGCCAGCGAGTGAAGCCAAGCGTCTGCCAGTCACTCTCCATTTTCTGGCTGCAGGGATAAGCCAGCAAAGACCTGGCAGCCAGTTTTATAAACTCTTTTTGATCATTTCCCTGACTTTACGAGTGGTATTGCTGCGTTTTTGTGCATCATCACAAGCTCCCCTGCAAGGTGCACAATGATGGACAAAATTAACACATAGTACAGACAGAAGGCTGCCCCCGTCTCCATCTTTTGTGAGTATAAATCAGCCATAAGTTCCCGGTGTGTGAGTGGGTTTTCTCAGGGTTTTCCGGTTTCCTCCCACGGTCCAAAAAAATGCAGATTTGAGGATTAGACACTCTAAATTGACTGTAGATGTGAGTGTGAGAGTGGATGGTTGTTTGTCTCTATGTGGCCCTGTGATGAACTGTCTCTCTCCCTCCCTCTCTCTCAGCTCCGTTTTTTTCGTTTGTTTTCTGTTTTTCCTTTCTCTTTTCATTAAAATATGCCCCACCAATTTCTCAGAATAATTAGGCAGCAGTATGATTCCACATCGACCCACAAGTGCAAATGTATTTACCTCCACGAGGATCTCTCTGGTGGCGAGCACACAGTTTTCATCAGGAAAAGTCTCACACAGGTGGTCAAAGGTGTTCATGCTCTCCCTGAAACCACAACATTTTTCAGTTTGTTATGATAAATCTGTCTGTAGAGTCAGTTCTGGCAGTTTATTTATTGTAATTTGAAGCTGTTTTGCTGACCTGCAGACAGCAGCCCATGTCTTCTTCAGGCGATACACAGCGTTGGACTGCAGGGCTGACAGGATGGCCCTCAGTGAGGAGAAATTCTTCAGCTCTCTGCACTCCTGCACAAACACATCATACAGTTTTGGTACAATTTTGTTCATTCGCATGTTAATTTTTGTCACATGAAGTTGATTATTTTTCCATGCTGACCTGTGCAACGGCAATCCACCACTCAATGATGCGTGCTCTGTGGACGGGGCTGGTATGTGAGCAGCGAGGTGAGCTCGGGGCGGTGGACGGGTACAGGAAGCCAGGGGAGGAGCCGGGTGATGAGATGGGAGAGGAAGTGGAAGGGCTGGGTGAGGACGGGCAGAGGAGTGAGGTGATGACACGGTTGGTGACAGCGTTGAACTGGGAAATGGTGGCGCGGACAGTGGGCGCCAGGTTTCTGTTTTCTTTCTTGTCACGCTGGGACCAGACGCAGCCCAGGCAGTGGAAGGGCACCACTCTGACAAACAGGACCTAAAGAGGAGAGGATGACCAAGAGACGCTTTATGACCAAATGACCCACTCAGACGTGACATTGAGCTTTTAGGAATTTGTTAATGAAACTTACAGCATCCAGTCTGGTCAGCTGCTCTGCTATTTCTCCCACTGGAAGGTCCATAAAGCTGTATTTGTCTTCATCTTTCCTGGATGGCTCTCCTCCATCTATCTCATCTCTGGGCTCCTGCTCCAAAGATTTACTGCTGAGCTGTGACGAAGAGCAGCTGCGATCTGTCAAACACATCCCATCATAAATGACAATGACCCTGGCTGCTCCATGGATACTATAAATAATGCAATAATGTGTCATTAACTCAGAGGGAAAACAAAATCCTCATAAAACATTTTTACTCATCCCTGTATCAGAACAGTGACTGTACTGATATGAAATTTAAATTAAATTAAAGCACATTTTCTTTATTTAAGCTGTAATGTGTAGCTTTTGTTGTTGTTTCTCAGACATTTTTCATTCGTATGCCACAAATAAAAAAATAAATTGTATGCTATCTGTGTTGTACTGTTGGACAAGTAGTTAACGCAGATATTGTAGATATTATCAGTTGGGAATGTCCTCTTTCTGGACAGGGATGTTACTGTGTGAAGATCTTAGATAACTTAATGTAGTCGGTTTCTTTTAATCCACACACCAGTAGATATGAGAGCAAGTAAGTTACTTGAGAGCAAGTCAGTACGTATTAGTTTCTGACCATCTGCTCACTGTTAGGCCTAACATAACTTTCACATTTAGTTGCTTCCATTCAAAACACAGTTCTACTTTCCTAAAGTCCATAAACCTTCTACAGATTGGGGGAATTAACTGTGCAAGCATTATAGCAGTTATCCAAGCTTCCCTTCTCGTTCCAATGAGCCAGTGAAGCTTATCCTCCAGAGTTCTCTCCGTCATCTTAACAGTTGTTCTAGATTCAACCTCTGCAGCTTCAAACACCTCTCTCTCTTCTGCCATCATATCAGCAGAGTAATGGCTAAAATGTATGCAGTTTTTTAAAAGGCATTTCCACTTATGCATTTTATGACATATGCATCACAACTTGGTGTCCATTTATCTCCAGTAATTTAGTTATGTTTAGTTTCACTTTACCTTTTCGGATGATTGATTCAGTTATGGGAATATCACCCAATTATTTATATCAACATTACAAATGATTAATTGTACATGTACTATAACTTAACTTCAATTTTCACATAGTGGCTCTTATGAATATTGCAAGGGCTAAAGACACTGGATTTATATTTTGTTCACAAATTAGGACAAATAAGATTAAAAGCAGGGGTTTAATCAAAAAACTGATATGGAGATGTGGTAATTGATAAGTAAAATATACAAATATGTTGACACAAGCCCCAGGTCTTGGTGAAATAATTATTTGAAGGTAAGCAGTTACAGATATTGCTTACTCTATTTGTAATTCAAAAATGAAGGTCTACAATATTGATGTAGTGTGTAACATTTGAATATAAACAAATGTCCACTATATTTACACCCTTGTTTCACCTTTGTTTTCATGTTGCCCACAACATTAAAGCACTGCATACAGAGTAATGCATTTAAGTCACTTATAGAGCAAATAACACAAATAAACCTGGTCGTTCAGTAGGACTGCACAATCATATTTTAACCATGACCACAATTCTGGCTAAAATATTGCCAGTAATGGCCAGTAATTCTTCTTTACCTTGTTCCTGGAGCCTTTTGAGCAGAGACTCTGCAGTCTGGGCCAAACGTCTGAAGCAGAGGCGATGCCGCAAGTGCACACCCAGCAGCCTAAGGGCCTGGTACAGAGGAGGCTCATGGAAATCTTCACTGTAGTCCTCCAGCCACATCTGAATCACTGAAGGTAAGGTACTGAGGAGAGAAAGGTGAGGTTACTGCTGATGGCCTGGACAACTTTGCCATCAATTGTGCAATTGTTTTAAAAACATTATAACAAGTGTTACTTTGTGGGGCAAAGTTTACTGAAGTATACGACATGTTAAGCTTTGATTTTCATCCATTTAACTCAATGAATGTCAAAAGTTGGCGAGTCTCACCTGTGAGGGCAGATGCTGTTGTCCAGGTTGGTGACTGAGTCATCTCTGTGGAAAAGGAAAACACAGTTACTGAGAAGTGAACATCAGTGGAGGAATGACAGAGTAACCTAGTGACACAAAATATCCTGTAAATAAGAAACGTCCGTGGACTGATCCCCTGTAACTGTTGATCGGTGGAAACTTTTAAATCCCTGCAGAGGCACTGTGTGGCCTTGTTAAAAAGTGTGGAGACAAAAATCATAGCACCCATCTAACAAACATGATCAACTTTGAAATACATTTCTGGGTGCAAGGTCAAAATTGAACTGGGCACTATTTACAGACATATTTCTCTTGAAAACACTTCAAATAAAAATATTAAATCGACCTGATGATACAATGTTAACAAGGCATTGTTGGCCCTGCTATTCTCCAACACCATCTCTGTTAAAATCATGATCCATACACCATCAAACACACTCACAGCCCTTCATACTTCTTAAAATGTTCAAGGTCAGCTCAGCCAGAAAAAAACGACACATTTTTGGTTTTTATAACATCATAAAAATGTACTTAATTAGTACTTAATTAAAAACACAATTTTTCTGTTCTCTGCAACACCACAGAACTTAACTAACTAAAAATAAGGTGTTTATGCACAGTCTGAGCACAGATATTGACATTATTAAGCTTTTTTTTTCTTTCCCTTTGAATATTCATAAATAGTATGTTATAAGAATAATGTTAAACAACGTGCACCGCTTGAATGCTACTGAAATGTTTTATTTAGGAGTATAGTGACAGCACTGAACTGTTTCCTGTACAAAATCATGGAAGCCAAAGGAGGAAAAACACACTTCCCAGGTTGTCCTGAGCGTAACCTCGCAGAAAGCTCACAGGAAACCTGTTGCCACCAGCACCGCAGATATGAGGGCAGCTGTTTGACAAATAATACCTCAACCCAGTGTCAAAAAGGACACAGTGTGCAGCACGCTGAGCACAGGTGAGCTTTAAGAACAGACAGACAAAAAGAAAACCATCTGCCCATTATCTACTAAACTCTATAAATGGACTTGTTGGTCTTTTTGTGTCTAAACCTGACTTTATTTTCATTAGTTGCAGCGGACAAAGACACTCCTACTGGCAATGTCTTAGCCAAATCAAATCCCTGCCAGCTTCACCATTTTCAATTAAGTACACAAATTCCTTCGCTGGGTGTTGTAGGTATGGTCATGAACACTCTGGAATGAAACTAAGCGCGCAGATGTTTAGTTTTTTTTTTAACCTCATGACGATAATACCTGTCACAGAAACTTGCACAGTGTCAACAGGGAGTAGCTTAGAGAATTACTGAAGAAACATAAGGAGGGTGTTTGTACGTCTGTCTTCATTTGAAATTGACGTGTTCATCTGGCATGTTGTTAAACCTGGTTTTGCATACAGTAGGCTTTTCTCATGCTCAGTGTATGTTTATTTCAAGTACAATAGAAGATGAATGACTGCTGCTGAGAGCACAGGGACACACAACATGGGGAAAAATGATAAAAATGCACAGTCATGCCATAGGTATGACGGCACATTATTTTAACCATGGGGTTTTACTCCAGAGTGACGTATTATTTAAAATGTTGGGTTGCTGTTGGCTGTCTTAGGCTTCATTGGAAAAATAAACATATCTAGACTTTTAAACACAAGATTATAATCATTGCCATACTAATTTGGTTGACACAATTTGCATAGAGCACGGTTGCAACCATTTGAATGAGGTTAAGATATAAATCATAACAACCCCAAATGCTTCCTATTGGGAATTGTGTGACTGTGTCCAATAACATTTAATCAAATTATTGTGATTTAATGAGAACAAGTAACACATTAAGAATACTAGTAGTTCCATTTACATTATTCATATTATTTTATCGATTAAGGATTTGGTACAGATTTATCCCGAGAAAAAAAATATGGCAGATCTGTTTTTCTGACGAGAAGATTGAAGGCATTGGTCTTTGTCTTTGTGGTCATTAGTAGTTTACACAACATGAGTGGCCGGCAACAGAGAGGTCACACACAACATGAGTTTTCATGTGTAGTAGGAGAAGCTCAGTGATATGGTCCATTTTAAATCTAATTTAGTTGTGTGTCATTTTAATTTAATGAGCTGTCTTGGCCAGGTTTCCCTTGTGAAGTCAAGAGACCTTCTGGTTAAATAAATATATGGCGACTAAACATGTGAGAAGTGACACAAGGAGCAATGTGTGAAAACACGATTTATATAGATCTGATTCACGTCTATAGGTTGATCTCTGAACATTTACTGAAGCATTAGGAGTATTGTTTTTTTTTTTGGTATTTGACGTCATTCTGTACAGCACTTTGGTTCAACCTCGGTTGTTTTTTTAATGTGCTCTATAATTAAACCTTGAGTTGAGTTGTGAACAAAGAACAAAGCATTAGCTGGCACTATCAGCTAATAAAATTCCCTCAATAAACTACAACTAGTAATTTTGACACCTTAAACGCGTCACGCTTTGACAGAGCTGGGTTATGCACTTAACTCACAGGTGTGAGTACATTAGAGTCTTTAGTGCTGCAGTAAATAGAGTAAAATGTTAACAATGACCTAGTATATGGGCTCACTGACCAGCTGACTGTGCCCACATGTCTTCATTCAGATCCTCTTTGCAGATCATTTCTCACCTCTGAAAGAGCAGCTCAATGAGGGTGCTGGTCGAGGTGAAGGCCTTGTAGGTGGAGAGGAAGATGCGAGTGAAGTCCAGCTCCTGGTGTTCCTGGCCCAGCAGGTGAGTGACCAGATACTCAAGGGTGGCGGCCTTCAGCCGGCGCACTTTCACCGTGTGGTACTGGACAAAGCTAAAGGTTGTAGGTAGCTCCGCCGTGTCGGGACTCGAGAGCACGGGCTCCCTGCGCAGTGTAATGCCGTACACCGCGCCGTCCTCCTCCTCTTCCCCCCATTCTTGCACTGGATCCTGCAGGAGAGAATGCAAGGTCGTCAAGATCTGGCAAACATTAATGCAAATACACAATATTATGTTCTAATTCTCTTTTTTCTTTGTGATAGCAAAGGTCACATACAGCTTTATGTAAGTGTCACATAATGCATAATGGAAAATTAGTTTTAAATAAAAAAGAAGCATTTGTTTTTCTCCCTCAATGCAAAAATTAGACAAAGCTACGTATTGTTTTTAATTCCCTAAACTTAATAACTAAAAGCATATCTTTCTATAAAGTCACTAAGCTTTTCGAGGTTGGCTGCTTAACGGAATTATCGTGAGAATGTCACGTACGTATCTGCAACAAATACCACATGACATTCTTCATCCTTCACTTTTGACCCAGACAAGACACCTAGTTTCTGCACAAATGACTTGGCTGAGAGTCATTCACTCTGTGACGTGTTTATATACACAAACAGAGGGATGTTTTTCTTTTTTCTTTATTCGATTATAACATAGTAGGCAATCAAGAGAGAGATCCAGGTATTATTGCTGGACGTGATCTGGTCATGACGAGGACTCACTACCGTGTGAAGTATATGGACAACTATAATATCACAGTAATGAGCCGTACAACAGCCTTTACTTACACTTCACATTTATCCCTAGAGTACAACAATGAGTTCTTAACGTGATGGGAAACATATCTGCAGGAAAACAGACTACAACACGACAGGAACACGCTGCAGCTGCTGACTGTAGACATGACAGTCGGCAGGGCAAAGGAAACGCTCCAGGAAAACAGACGATACTTTTAGCTTTTGAAAGAAAAAAACAAACATTCAGACAGCACTGATGGAGAAGTTTATGGCCCCTGACGACCAGCCATCTTCCGCATCCACAGCCAATGATGCAAACGTCAGCAAATTTAACGACAGTATTGGAGCGGTGTGTGGAGGTACAGTCATATGTGTACATGCAGTATAACGGGGGATAAGGATGCACTATTGGAAGGCCACAGTGCTCAGAGTCAGTTGCACTACCCCCACACAATGAGGGACTGATGCACCAGTATTGGACCTCATGGCGAGATTTGTGGGAATTATGCACTTAAATACAGAGTTGAATTCAAGTAAAGTAAATTTGACTTATACAGCCCAACATCAGAAACAGTTTGTTCAATTCCTCTCCATCTTCAGACCCTCACATCTAGAGAATAGGTGAAGTCAATGAAAGCATTCACAGGTAGATTTCTCTACAGGTGGGAGAGAGCAGTGTGGAGTGCAAATGCTTTCGCATCGTCTGTGGACAGATTTGACCTGTAGGCAAATTGTAGTGGGTCATGTGTCGTGGGCAGGGAGGATGTAAGGTGAGCTTTGACTGTCCTCTTGACACACTACATGATGGTGGAGGTGAGTGTGATAGAGCTGAAACAATTAATCTATTACTAAAATAATCTACAACTATTTTGATAATCGATTAATCAGTTTGAAGCTTTTTTTCATGATTAAAATAAGATTTCCAATCTTTGATGCTCCTTAAATGTGCACATTTTCTTAATTTCTTTCTGGATAACAAAGAAATCATTCAAAGTGAATTATTTTGGTTTGTGGACAAAAACAAGACATTTGAGAAGATCGTCATTTCCAGGTTTGGCGAACACAATCAACATTTTTTAAGGTTTTCTGACATTTTATGGACCAAACGATTCATCGAATGTGTTTGGCTCCAAAAAAAAATACATGTCAATATTCTTTCTGTCTCAGCCAGGTTCAAACAGATGCGGCCCGAGCCTAGGCAACATTATTAAAAAGCACAACAACAAGTTTCATTGCTACACAGATGCCATGCAGTTGTTTTTAATCCATGTAACCAGATGAAACAAATCAGCTTGAAGTTATTTCACTCAGTCCTCAAAAACATTAGCTGTCCATATAGTCACTTAGGATGGCAGCATCTTTGTGTTCCATCGTAAAGAACCTTGGAGTTACTTTTGACCAGGACTGGTCATTTGACTCACACTTATAACAGATCTCTTACACCTACATCCTGTCCCTAAAGGATGCTGGAAAAAATCCTTCTGTTGATCCAAAATGCAAAGTTCTGACAGGAACACATTACTCCATATCACTTCAGTGTTAGCCTCTCTCCACTTGTCCCATGTGAAATCCAGAACACAATTTCAAATCCTCCTCCTCAAATGAATACATTTCTGATCAGGCCCTATCACACCTCAAGGAGATATAACGGTTTAGAGAGTCTGTAATGTAGAATGGGAGGAAGAGCCTTCAATTACCAGACTGCTCTCATGTAGAAAAGCTACATACTGGCTCAGGTGAACCTAAAATTCTCCTTAGGACTAGGGTTAGTTGATCATTCCTTCCAAGCCGCAGCTCCGTGGCTTTGGAGTGCACTTCCCTTGTCTTTACGCTGCCTTGTGTCTGCTGATTCTTTTAAGAAAGCATTAAACACATCTATTTCTATCTGTGAAAAGTGCCATAGAAATAAACTTTGCTTGCTTGCTATCCTTTGAGGGCGACAGGGGAGGAAGCTGGAGCCAAGCCCAGCTGACAGTAGGGGAGAGACAGGGGTACATTCTGGACAGGTCAGCAGCCTACCAACCATTCTCACTTACATTCAATTTAGGGCTTCAAAATAACCTAACATACCGGGAGTACTGGGCAAAGGCAGACACACACATATGTACACTGTAAACTCCACAAAGCCCCAACAACTATCTTGCTGTGAGGTTACTGTGCGAACCACTGCATTACCATGACTCAAAGACAGAATATGAACATTGAAGAAAGAAAAACATCTGCATTATTTACAAACCAGAGCCATGCATGCTCACGCACAACACAAACCACGCTGATGTCACAATAAAACAAAATGCCACACCTGGCAACATTATCTGAAGCATAACATTTTCTTTCAGCTCTAATTATTCTCAGTGTACAGTGTCAACACGTCAGGAGCAGACACCAGCGTGATATGATGTCTTTAAGCAATGCGTTTGTCCCGTTTTCTCTCTCTTTTTTGTAATAATATAATGCACAAAATTGCAAAAACACTTGTAATTGTGTTTCTGAGAACAAGAATAAGCCAATGCTGATTATGAAAAAAAACTATGGCAAAACCTTCCCTTTTTGATACAACTTTAGGTCTATTTAATAATGTAAGATGGTTAAATAATCAGAGCCAATGCATTTACCACACATATCACATTAGTAACTATTGAAAAGCATTCAATTGCTTCCATTATTATTAACAATAATACAGCAAAAACGGAATAGAACAGAGCAAATTATACATTGTCTCTATTAAGATGTCCACTGAGCCAATATCAAGAGTATTCTCAGAATTAAACAAAATACTTAACCACCACAAATACAGGGTTTATGGTCAGTTCTTTATATTTTTACTATTGTTATTATTTAAACCTAGTGTGAGTTAAAGTACAGTTGACAGGAGCCAAACATGAAGAATAATAAAACTTGGCGCGATATTGACCTTGTATTTGTTTTAGTTTTTTTTTAGTCACAGCCCAGCAATGAGACTTTGAGTCACTGGTGGGAAACAATGTGTCCACGCAGGCGGAGTTCTTTAGCTCACATAGAACAAAAGCAGCAGGTCTATTCTTGAAAACACCTGATACGACGTGACGTGACTGCGAGCCGCCAGACACAACGACACACTATGACTAGTATTATTATTATTATTATTATAATAATGTTCTGACACAGTTTGGACTCAAACTGTCACTGCCGAGTACACATGAACAAAAACAATCAGCGAGATGTCAGAAACACCTACCATTGAAAAGTTCCATTTCGCCATGTTTTATTCTTGCTTCTCGTGTGACTGAATAAATCCCTGCGCCAGTCTCAAAGCTCCCGCTGCTGGAGGCGACAGCGCCGCACGGTCACGGCGTAAACTGCGTCACTTCAGCCTCCGTCACCTCCTTCATTGTTGTTTTTTGTGTTGTTTTGTTAGTGTTCGTGTTAGTGTTGAAAACGTGCGAGAGAGCATGGAGTTGAATTGCGTCCAAACGATGGAGCGGAACAGTCAGTGACAGCGGAACAACTGGTTTAGCAGCGACGAAGAGAAAAGGAATGAGTGGGCGTGGTCAAGAAAGACAGGTGTGGGCGCGGCTTAGATGCTGCGCACCAATGACAGTAAGAGGATAATTCATTAGAATTATCAGGCTATATTTAAAAATAAATTATACTTTGGAATAAACTGTGGGTTAGTGCAGTCGCCTAGATCACTGTTTTACAGTTAAATACACAATGATTGGAGTGTAGACTGGTTACAAAAGGTCATACAAGAAGCACAGCATAAAATGTTGTTTTTTTATTTTAACTCCTCTGCTTTATAAACTATTCTAATACGCTTTTCTGTAATTTTATTTCATCCTCTGCTTCAAACTGTCCAGGGTGTGACCGCACCCATCACCCTAAATCAGCTGAGATCACCCTCAAGACCCTCATGTGGAGGATAAAGTGGTAGAACATGGATGGATGGATCCTCCTGCTCTCCCTCCTCTCTCTGCGCTCTCACTCTTCTCTTTTCTCTCCCCCTCTTTTGTCTCCACCTCTCTTCTTTGCCATTTTTACTTTCCGGTTTTATTGTTGTAATGGGAAATACATTTTTTTTTGTCATTTTCTTTGTGGTTTACTCTAAATTGCTGTGGTCCTTGTGTCTTGTCACTTTCCTGTGTTGCTTTGTCGATCTTCCTAGTGTGTACCTTATGTAATGAGGTAGCTAATTGAAATACTGTGACTGCATACCATTGTAACAGCCTTTGATCTGAGGAAAGAATGGATCTATTCATAAAAAGTGTTTCTATTCTACTGTATAACTTCAGGTGCATTTCCTCCACAGCAACAAGTATCAGGAACTAAAGACTTTACTGGGAACCAGGAACTAATTGGAAGTACCAGGTATATTTTATCATGTTTATTATGAGATAGTGCTTTTTCAGTTTTTGTTTTCATTTTGTTGTGATAAAAATCTCCTTTTGCTTTGTGACGAGAGCTCAATCCCCTTCATGTTTCCTGATGCTGTCATTTTGCTGTACGCATGTTATAATCAGTGTTTTCAGTTAATGACCTCCACTGTGACGGCCTGACCTTTTATCTGTGCCGACACAGTTTCATAATGATTCAAATCAGTTTTGATACTGAAGAGGATCTCGGTTAGCTTCGCATTTGGGTCTTTATATAATGGCCATAAATAAAAACAAGGTTTTGTCTCATTAGGCCTCAACCATTCTTTACACATTCTATGTCCACAGAGAGTCACTGTGTGTTTCTGCTTGCACGTGCAGGGCCAAAGTTCCAGATTCTATTAAAGTTGTGGCAATTTCTTGCTGGATGTTGGCTCTCATTTGTATGTCCATTCTTAAATGATGTGTTGTACGTGTCTGGGTACTTGTGGATCTCCTTGTGTAATTTCCATGCCCAGGGTTATCATCTTCTTCATCCAAAGAGGTCAGAACTGAAGAAGCCTCTTGGACGAGATGTGAAACGTCTTCAACTCAACCTACAGTTGCCTACAGCGAACTACTGAAGTATCCTGTGAGTGGCAGTTCAGAGGTCAGATGAGAATGACCAGACTGGTAACTCAAAAAATCTCTCATTGCAACCAAGGTGTGCAGGAAACCATCTATGGAAGCAGAAGACATCAAGCCCTGATGGGCCACAGCAGCAGCAGAAGATCAACCACTCCTACCACTTTATTGGGTGTCCTATGTACTTAATAAAGTAAACTTATATAACTTGATACAATTGTTGTATTTATGCTCCTGGTCACTCTCCCTTCTGTCTCTACCTCACCTCCCTCTTGTCCTTTCTCTGTCCCCCTTTTTTCCTTTCACCGCAACCGGTCGAGGCAGATGGCTGCACATCAATGAGTGTGGTTCTGTCAGAGATTTATTCCTGTTAAAGGGGGAGTTGTTTTTTCTTCACTGATGCCTCTAGTGTTTGCTCATTTTGTGAAATGTTGGGTTTCTCTGCTCTCTATAATGTTGTCTATGTACAACGCCTTGAGATAAAGTATGTTGTAATGTGGCACTATACAAATACAATTGAATTGAATTGAATTAAAGTGACCAGTGTGTACAGTTCTGCTCTGCCTTATACAGTCAGTTGTTCCCATGTTATCTGCCACTTCTTCATCATTTATTGCAAATTGACTGTCTCACTTTTACTTCTTAAAAACAAAAAAAAATCCAGGATCAACTCATCTGGCTTTAGGTCAAGTCTGGCTTTCTCTCAGTAATACTGGATTACTTAATTCAATTTAAGCCATGTAATGGTTCACATCCTGACCTGCAGAATCAGGTCTCACTTTTTTTAAGTAGATAATAAAAAAGTGCAGCACACAAGATAATCACAGTTACGATCCATATGATGAACTATTATCAGAGTTTGTGGACCAGATTAAGGTTTTAAACTGAGAAATTGGGCCAATTTTTGCCTTTTCATTATAATTTTTTGGCAGATTATTACTTATTTATGTAAGCTTGCATATTTATTTTCTTCAGAAACCTGACAAATGCTATTAAAGTACACCAGAAAACATTTTTATCCTAAATTAATTTGACACAATTTTTATCATTTGATCAAATGCATACTTTTTTAAATTTAAAATGCATAAATGTACTGCAGTGCAGACACTAAATGCAGGTTAGAGGGATGGACCATGAATGTTGTGTCGTTAACTTTTATTTAATATCAGATAAAGGACCAAAAGGGGAAAAAAAATCAGCATCAAAAAGATTTGCACCAGCCAAAGAAGAACCCATAAAGATCAACAAGAGACAATAATAGTAATAGTAATAATAATAAATATTCCACCATCATCAGATTCACTATCTAGCTCCCAGTAATAGTGTTGCAGATAGAGACTTCATGAAAGATACCAGAGCAACAAGAGAGCTGACCATAGGCCAACATCCACACACTGAGAACACAGTGTTACACAAAGAAATCCAGTCGGGACAGTTTTTGTCAATGCCTTTGCTCATACCGCATGTTCCAGGCCGTGATGTGTTAACATAACACATGAAACAGGTCTGTTGTGAGGAGAGACTAAATTAAGAAATCCAAAAACAACAACGTTTCCTTCTCAGATTCACATTCAATCACAGGAATGCTGACAAACAGAGCCGATGAGATGCTTTTAAATCAGGCCACTTCTCTTTGACTGTAGCTGAAAGGGAAGAATAAGCTGCTTGTTTCTCTAATGAGTGAGTTACTGTCTCTCTTTCTCTGAACTACAAAAAAATCCACCATCATCCTACAGGCTGAACAAAAACAGCAGAGACAGCGATGCAAGGAGAGGCCGCAATTAGAGACAATTACACGCGTGAGCGGTGACGTGGTGGCAGGACCAGCACAAAAGGTTGTTGTAATATTGTCAAATATTTACAGGGTGAAAATGGTTTCGGATCCATGAAAACGTGGAATAAACACGCTCGTGGAGAGTTTGCGGTGGTTCCTTCTCTGTGTTGAGTAACTGCCCTCGATGCCCCTGACGATGATGATGATGATGACACCATGAGTGGGAAAATATTGTGGAATCTCCCACAGTGTTGATCATGTGACAGGTGATGATGCATCACAGATACTGATAAATAAGTGCATGTTGTGCTGTGCATCAGCACGGCTGACTCGCAAGGGAATTCAATCTAATTGTAAACACAATCCATCCATCAGTTTTCTACCACTTTGTCCTCCACAGGAGGGTCGCGGGGGGAGCTGCGCCAATCTCTTTTTTTTCTTTTCAAACAGCTCCATTTTAAGCCCTCTGAATCTGAATGTATGTGTTTTTTTAAATAAAACTCCCATTTTTCTTTTTAATTCCCATCCCCCCCATAACACTGTACACTGTAATTCTTAAACTTCATGTTTACAGTATGCTGTATTCGTAATGTGTCTGTGAAAATGTATTTATTTGTCTATGATTGAATTATGATATGTCCTTTTTTCTCAATATTGTTGTGGCCAGCATTTGTCTGTCTGTCTGTCTGTCTGTCTGTCTGTCTGTCTGTCTGTGATCCAGATCTAGAAACCTGGATGGCCTTGGTGGACTCTCTGATTGCTTCCTATTTTTGTCTATACTACGTTGGCTACTTTATTAGGTACACATGTTTAACTGCTTGTGAAAACAAGTTCAAGTTCAATCGGAGCATCAGAATAGGGAAAGACTTTAAACGTGGCCTGGTTCACATTAGTACTTCAGAAATTGTGTTTTCACACACAATTATCTGTGTTTACAGCAAATGATCCAAAAAAAGAGAGAGAATATTCAGTGAGTAGAATGAATGCCAGAGGTCAGAGGAGAAGGACTAGAACTGTTCATAGAAAGTGACTCCAATAACCATTTGTTACAACCAAGGTTTGCAAAAGACATCAAAACATCAAACCTTAAAGGCGACGAGTTACAAGTGTCCTAACTGTCCTACGTACAGAATAAAGTGACCACTGAGTGAATGATATTGTTTTCTGTGTAGCCAAAGACAACGTGGACAATAAAGTTTGACCAAACCAAAACCTAATGGATCAACTGAACTTCCAGCAGTTACAGTAAACCACAAGAAAACATTGGAAAAGCAGTCAGACTTCTCAGATCCTCTCTGGATCGGATAAGCAGCACAAAACCCTCCGTGTGAAAACATGTGAAACTTCTCGTCTCTCTCTGAGCAGAGGCAGAGAACAGGAGTGTTGTGTCTGTGGCTGTCAACTGATTACAGCAGGGACAGCATATGACCAGCGTGTCCTGTGTGAACTAACACAGGCCTTCATTTAATGCCTGAAAATATAACAATGCCCGTTTGTATCCATCTACGACGGAGAAGTGGAACCTTTTGTTTTCAGTTGCATGTTCCGCTATTGTTGTGTTTTTTACCTCTCCCTTTTCATATGTAAACCTATTTTTATTATTCCATTTCTTTAGGGGCCGCACGTGTCATCTGACTGTTTGTTTTATGTACTTTCTGTCAGAAATGAAAAGGAGACTGCCTCCAAAACAACCCTGATTAAAGGAGATTCTTCATGACACCCTAACTTAGTTCAACTATGGAGACAAAGCTGTAAAAGGCAAAAAAAACCAAAGCTTTTTGGACTCAAACAGCAGCTCATACCGTGAATAGAGGAAAACACTAGTAACTCACCTCATACAGAGCATCAGTGTCTAACAGGTGGAAGCTCCTCAGCCACACGCCGGGTTCTGAGTACACGTGAGCGTCCACATGATTCTGTCTGAGCCACTTCAGCCTCCTCATCCCCCTCATCCTCGACATTTTACCGCGGAGGCCCCGGGACTCCCCTCCATCGCCACCTCCAAACACAGGAAGAACGATCTTCATCTCCGCTCTGTTTCACACTGTAGGGCCCACACACACTGTGTCAGATCTCTCCCACACCTGCTGTGTAATCTGTGTCAGGGAGAAGGAGGAGGAGGAGGAGGACGAAGAGTACAGTCAGCCACAGTCAGAGTGTTTGAAACTGTAATTTTGTCTTTGTTGCAAACATCAACAGCCGCTTCCATGTTCATGCAGAATCTTAAGATCTGTTCTTAAAACAGGGTCAGTGTAAATATATAGATTAGATTATGCTGGGACAGAAATTAGGGCAATGGAATAGAATAGAATAGAATAGAATAGAATAGAATAGAATAGCCTTTATTGTAGTAATATGAAATTGAGGGTGCTCCCGCAGAACAACCAAGCGCTGTGCAAAAGAAACGACATAAAGGACATCAATAAAGGATGACATAAACAATAAAACAGAGAAAAAAAGGAGTATTCTCAGAACAGGATGCAAACTTTACCCCTTTAACACCTAAAGCCTCAAAATGTCCTGCTTATTTAAACCATAAAAGTGCCAGAAAAATGTCCTCTGTGATTAGATAAGTGATTTTTGACATTTCTTCCAGAATAACTTTGAATATCTGCCAGTTATTTACAAAAGAAACAATCATTCTCATTATATATAGAGCAAAAACAAGCCAGTGTTAGAATTGTATTCACCAAACATACACACATACTTTTCATTCGGGGACAAACGATGACAAACGAATGCTATTCAGTTCTGCAATACACTTCATTCCAGCATCAGGCGTAATATTCAGAATAGACCAGGTCATAAAGATAATCCTCGAGTGTGCAAGACTTAACTTTAAGGTGTTATTGCTTGTTTTTAAAGCTTTGAATGGTCAGACTGTGTGTGAGACATGAGACAAAATCCTGCCTTTGTGACCAGAGAGGCCTTTGTTGTCCCGGCCCGTCAGCTGTGGAGCTCTGTGCCTGGATCAGTGTCGTTTCTTTTCAAATCTCTTCTTAAAACCCACGTTTATTGCATGTTTTTACGTTAACTGTTGGTACTTTTTGTATTGCTAACATCTTAGTTTCGGTCATTTTACTTTCATAATTTGTGGGGGGTTTTTGTAAAGCACTTTGTTTTAAAAATGGCCTACACAAACAAATTTACAATTATAATTTATGACTATTTATATTTTTGTTACAACTCAGATTATTTTTGACTTGGTAAACTAAATTTTTTCCAGGAGAAATATGTGTGATAGTGAAAAATGCATCTTAAAATGACTTTATTTGTGTTGTCTTCACACTTTCTACAGTATTTTATTGTTGTATTGTTTGTTCTTCGGTCTATTAGGTCTTGTTTTATTTATCTCTGATGTACAGTACTTTGTTTTTAAAAGTGCTTTATAAATAAATTTGGATTGGATTGTGAAATATGCTCTTGCAAACTTATTTGTTGACCTCAAAAATGATGTCCAGTGACACATCTGTAGGTCCCTGGCCAAGTTTTAGACACTGATCAGTAAAAGTGGTTATGGGCTCAAGGAATTGTCACAATTTAAGTATTAAAATAAGTGGATATCAATAGTTATTCTAATTAATGTGAGTTAATTAAAGTGTGATTTTAAACGTCTTCACAGGCAGCAAACGACAAACACTTCCTAGTCATTAAGTTCACACAATACTCCGTCATTATATCAACATGATATGATATGACTTTACTGCTATTAAAGTAAAATCTTGCCATCATTTTAGCTATTGAATTATCGCCCAGCCTTAGATGAGTGTGTTTTATGACAAAATAAGTTTTAAATGAAATTATGGTGGTGGTTATGAATGAATTTACTTTAAAAACAGGGCACAGACATGAATTATTCTGCCTCATTATTAAAACCAGTTAGCTGTGTTGTTGTCATGTCTGATCTGTGTATGTAACACAGCATCTCAGTAGCTATAACGAGAGAGTATATCTATAACAATTGATTCTTATCGATAGCAAATATCATATGTAAAGAACAAACCATCTTTAACCTTATTTCTTTTGCAACATATCCTGACAAAAACATTCAACATAATACTCTGAAAACTCATTTATTTCAAAGAAAACAGTCACTTAACTGTAAGCCTGACCGGGTCCATATGAGTTGTAATCCATGCAGAGTCACAATGATAAGCGCAGAGACAATAACGTGAAGGTTGGAGCGAGACTCAGGCGTTAATCACAGAGGACGGCTTGTTCTTCGTGTCTGTGGGTGGATGATGCTCTGTGTGTGTCTGTGTGTGTGTGTGTGTGTGTGTGTGTGTGTGTGTGTGTTGGCATGCTCTCACTGCTTTTTTTGTACATCCCATTGTGCAGCCGTAACACACCCTTTTCTCATGAGAATAAACCACAAAGATCCTCCACCTTTCATTCTCACCTTGGCCACAGACTGACACAATGACTATTATTTAACACTTGATCTGATTATGTGGGAGGATATAATTCCTAATTAAATCAACAACTTTTACTCACATAAAAAAATCCATTATCAGTCCTGGCACATATACAGTGACACAGTGATGTAAATATTGTATATATATATATATATATATATATATATATATGTTTTTTTTGTTTTTTTCTGTTTCTATGTCTTATGTCTTATGTGTAAGTTCATAAAGAAATGAATAAACAGAGTGAAAAGATTCTAACTCAAATTGTTTGGTTCATTATCTCATGTTCACATCTTTCAAGAGAAGGAAATGTGATTGGATTTGCCAAAAATGAATCTTCATATTTTCAATGTTGTATACTGTATTAACTTCCAGGTCTATGCTTCATTTTGTCGAAAATGATCAAATATTATAAACAAACTTTTGCAAGGGGACATAAAACCCTTACCTGTCAATTAAATAGCATCCATGGTGAGCCCATGTTGTGCATGCACTGTATAATAAGTTTAATGCAAACCAGTGATGCATCAGTCTTGAGTTTGTTTACATAACTCCAGGGTGTGATGATTATTGGCTGTGAGCAGCGGTGCAGGAGTGTTCTCCTCCCTGCTCTCTCAGTCTCTCTCTCTCTCGGTATATAATTATCACAGCTTTGACTAAATTGACGGTGGCCTGTCTGATGCTCCAGGTCGCCTCATTAGAATAAAACCACAGACAGATCCAGGAGGCACGAGAACACTTTGATTCAAGAGAAAACACATGAGTCCAGCTCCATGCTGTGTGTGTGTGTGTGTGAACTGAAGTTTAGATAATGTTTCTTACCTGTCACAGGTTTACACTGAGGGTTGTTTTTAGTTTTAAGATTTAAATCCTGTCCAGACCTAAACATTCTCTCACACACACACACATACACAGACACACACACAGGCACTCACATGGTCAGTTGACAGCAGAAGCCATGATTCAAACTCTGAACCAGGAAGTGCAGCACCACTTCCTCTCACTGATTGGTCACTAAGTTAAAAAAAATCCACACAAATGAAATCTCTGTTTACCATGTATCATAAACAGTATAAATGCTGTCGCTTCAAACCTATTAAAATACATAATAATAATTTGCAATTTGTGTATTTTGATGTTGTGGTTCATTTTTTGTTTGCTTTGTGAAAAGCGTTGTTTGAAAATATCTAATTCCATACAGTGTGTAACCTTTGTTGATGTTATTATTCTGCCTCTGTTAAGTCTCCGTGAACAGAAACAATGTAACGTTATCTCATCATAATTATAATGTCCAGCCTCACTGTACGAGCTCAGTGTTGCTGTTGCCCAGGCAACACAAAAACCAAAACATTTGTTTATATTTAAAAGTTGCACATTCACATCTGTTTGTTTTTTTGGTTTCGGAGCCATTTGTCTCGAGTCTTGAGGATGAGGATGCTGGATCAGAACTTGCCCTTCCTCTTCTTCCACGGCTTCTTCTTGGACTTGGAGTCGATGATGAGCTGAGACTGACGCTTCAGTGCCTCCCGGCTGACGAGGTCAGCGTCGTCCTCTTCGCTCTCGTCCTCTGAGACACAAACACTTGGTGACTTTGAGTGATTTTGTAGTCGTGGGTTGTGCACGCGTGGCTTCCAACTCACCGTTGTCCAGCAGGTCCAGTCTCGGGTCGTCGGGATGGATGACTCTGGTGTTGTAATCCGGCAGTTTCCCCTCGATCCTGACGGAAAACTGCACAAAGTAAGAGAGAGACACAAACGGTCAAGAAGCAGCGAAGAACACCCGTGAGACAAAGTATTGCAGTCACCAAAGTAAGCTTTTTTATTTTTGATTACATCTAAAAAAACATATTATTTTACATATTTTACATACATATACAGACATATATACTGTAGACATACAGTACTTTTACTGTACATCCAGTGTGTACATATTCTATCAATGACATGTTTGATAAAAAACCTAAAACAAAAAAAAAAACTATCAGCAGTAAACGAAAGTGGTGAAAATTAAAAGAATAATTCAAAATCTCACAAAACTGATCAATACATGACCAATATAACATTTCATAGATGTATTTGTCATGTATAGACTGTTGGTTGAGTTTTGTTCATTTATATAAACCTCATTTTAATTCAATCTAATTAATGCTATACTTAACGTGAATCTACAGCAACCATTTTGACAGATCACAGTAGAAAACAACATCGTCGTTAATGTGATCAGTAAAACCTGTGGATTTACCCGCTAAATCAGTCAAAATGACTGCTGTGCAAAACGCCCTCTTTAACCCTTAGAACACAGAGCATTTAGGCTCAATGTGCAATATAGAGTGTCTTATATTCTTTTTTTCCAGCACAGCCTATAGGTAATCTGATGACATGATTTTTGTTTTTTAAATTAACTATATAAACACACCTGAGCAAAAAAAGTACTCACATTTTTAAAAATCTGACATAAATACGTCACATTTCAAAGTTCGCTTGGCTCGATTTTATGAACAAAAATAGAAGAAAAACAGTCTATTTAGTTGACTTCTGCACAATTATCACTACTAAAAAACAAAAGCGATATAAAATGCATCATAATTTTGACTCAACACATAATAAGCCTGAAGATGGGTGTCCATATAAGAGTTGTGTTATTTTTATTCCCACTGCAATTTACCACTGAGCACTAAGGCTTAAACAAATTTCCATAGAATCAGCTATTATATTCACTCACTATGATGAGTATTATCATTGAGTCATGTTGTTACTGTGTTCTCTCTGCAGGTAAAAGCTTATTTTACTAGACCTCAGGTTACATAAGAGAGTCTTACATGATGGCTTAAACGGATCTGAGGGTAATATAATGTCAGTGTCACGGGTACGTGGAGCCTGTTCATAATGTACACACTGATATCCACCGATGTGGCCAAGTGTTAGTGACCAAGAACAAATACCGGAGGTCGATCTGATCGCTGCCTTTGTGTTCTGATGAGCTGTGTGAGCCTGAGTGCATGCAAGCACACATGCTCAGCCATGTTGTGTATGTTGTGTTTGTGCGTCACGCTGCACCACGGAGCTCTTTTTCATTTGCATTGTAAACTTAGGTTTCAAAAACACATGTTCTTGTTTGTGTGTTCGAGCTGGCTTCTGTCCACCTTGCCTAAAGTACATATGAAAGGCTTATTTTAAAGCAATTATATACATATAGCCACAAAACTCAGGTGAAATGGAAGTCGTAAAGGAAAACACGCCCAATTCCCACATAGTTTACAACATCACAGACATTTTCCTGACAGGTTAATGGTTTCAATTTCTAGTTTCAGCTCTTCTTCGATAGAACATGATGTCAATTTTGTAAATGTTGTTCCAATTTGGAGGAAAATAGGCAATAAAGCACGGGAAATAATAATGAGTGGACACTAATGTGATTGATAGCTGGTTGCAGGTGACGTCTGGGAAAAAATCTTAGCTTGGCAATGGGCAAAATGTGAATTTTTATGTGTGATGCCACAACAGTTGATGTTTAAGCTTTACTTTGTGCAGACTTCACCAAGATCATTCATTTGAATTTAATTTTGCCTAAATTGACACTTTCCTACCAAAAAAGGATGAGCTTTGAATGTACAGTAGCAGCAGAGTCAGTATTTGTTACAGCTGTGTGTAACACTGAATGACGTCCCCTCAATCACATGCATGATCATGTCATGATGATGCGTTTGAGTTTACATTGTTTACATTGTTTGTTGTTTATCAGTGAATACGTGACGTTCACTAGGCACCGATTTAGACGCCTAATTACATGTGCACATACTCGGTGCCAACATTGTATTAACGAGAACGGTATGTTCAGGGTGACTCATCCGAAGATGTTTCCGAGCACTTCCGACACACACACACACACACACACACACACCCCTCATTAAAACTGAGTCAAATCTCCGGCTTAAAAACCTCACCTCCTCCTCCTCCATCTCCTTCATGATGCCAGCCAGGTCGTTTCCCTTCAGCTCCTCCTGCAGCGACTGCAACTTCATCTCACACTGGGTCATCAGCTCCAGCACAAAGTCATGAGAGTCCGGAGAAGACTCGGCCACGGTGTCCTCACTCTGCAGAGAGGTGGTCCACAGACACAAGCTTGACTTTCCACAGAACAAACAAACATTTTCATTAACAGAAATAAAAACAAACACTAGAGTTTAACTAAGTGAGACTGAATTGTGTGTTTACAAAACGAACTAAAACTGTAGTGAAAATGTGCTCACTTTTCATCTTCATCATCGTCATTTCACAGATAATACTTTCGGGTTCATATGAAGTGTGTTTCATTTTTTCTCTGCTGGAAATTTTCCAAGGTTTTATTTGAGACACAATCACCTTTTTAAATCTTGCACCTGGCAAATACTCCATGTTACAAAAAAACGAATAAAAACAAGGCAATCAGAGATGGCAGACTTCACCCCATTCACGCAACACGCCTCTGGCGGCCTCTGCTGGTCATATTGGCAAGTGCAAGTGCGGAAACACAAACAAGTAACTAATGGAGTGAAGTAACTAAACTAAAACTAAGCATTTACAATAAAAAAGAAAAACTAATAAAAACTAGCAAACCTGCTCTAAAATTGAATCAACACTAACTCATTTTAAAAACAAAAAGTCAAAAGGAAATAAAAACTAAAACTAATGAAGAATCTAAAACTATTAGAACCTTGCCACAGACACAAGCTTGATTTTCCACAGAACTCTTGTGAGTAAATGAAAGAAAACTAAAATGATCAACACAAAGAAAGATAATGAGGCCAATACACTTACACATTTGTTGTTCTCAGAAACTGAAATTCTGCTCAGACTACATTTTAATATTTTATTTTTGGTTCATCCAATTACATGTTTCACTCTTTAGTATTTAGTTTATACTTTTTCTTTTCTCTTCTCCCTCTCTAGAGGTCGCCTATTGGCTTTTGCTACCTGTGCCCTATTTAGTTTATTTAAAGCTCTAGTGTGGAACCTCTATTGCCCCCCAGTGGCCATCTGAGTTATGGCAAAAACAATGCTATCATTTCTCGAGGACTTACCTGACACGCTTCCCTGATTTCAAAAAGACCAGCATCGTCTTTGGCCACAGATGAATCCCACAACTCTCAACTTTTATTTAAGATTTAAAAACATTGAAGTATTTACCAGTGCGATGTGTTGGAGTTTGTCCGCCAGGTGCTCCACGCCGGCTCGGACCGTGCTGAGGGTTTTAACCAGCCAGTCCAGGTTCTCTTTAGCTGCCTCGCACCTCTGATTCTGAGCGTGCAGTCGCTGCTCGCACTCCTCCAGCGTCTGCTCGTTACTGTTGAAGATGGAGCAGATGGAAACAGAGGGAGAGAGACTGAGCACTGCTCAACAGCGTTACAGGGAACATGTTCTTCCTTTGTCTCACCTGGACAGTTTGTTCTCCCCGGAATATTTCATATCCTGGAACTGCTGGTGCAGGAGCTCCTTCTGCTCCTTCAGCTGCTGCAGGACTTCCTCATTCTCTGCTTTCAGCTTCTCCAGATGTTGGTGTGTCTCCTTTTGTGCGACAAAGCACTGCACTATCTCCTACACACAAGAAAGAGGAGTTAGTCCACCACTGAAGGTCAGGTGAGGTAAGGTAACTTAAGGTCCAACGTGCATACCTGTATATCTGTGACGCCAGTGGCCTCCTTGACGCGGTGAAAGGTCTCCTCCAGGACGGAGATGGACTTCTCCTCTTCCCCCGTCATCCTGGTGGTGCTGCGCTGGACCTCGCTGCTCAGTTCGTCTGGCTGCATGGCCGTTCTCTGAGCCTGACGGTCAAAATGACATGTTTTCCATGCGTTTTAAATAAAGATACAATGGTAAGCTCCTCGCTACTCTTGTTTCTTCATGTCAGTCACATATACAGTCGTAGTTCCAGTGTGTCGTATTTAGTAAGGGTTTACTGGCAGATATTGAATATAAGACCCATACAGTAAGAGGAGAGTGTTCAAACCTAATTAGCTTCATTTTCACAGATACAATTTTTTATTTTATTAGTCATGTTTGTTCCAATTTTTTTTAAGTTTGTTTTTATTTCCTGTTAGTTTGTAGATGGGTTTATTATTTCATACTGAGTGTGTGTTTTATACTTTTCTAGTATCACTCATTTAAATGGGAAGCTTTGTATGTCTTTTGTACCCTTCTGTCATTGTATTCATCGTTTTTTAATGTTTGGTCAAAAGATATGAACACGTGTGTGAAGCCAACGTTATTGTTATTTAATCACCATTATCTGTCACTAATTCTCTGGACCTTTAATTAAAGGAGAACATGGCCGATGAGAAAATATGTGACTTCATCCCAAAATAAAAGCATACATCATGTGTGTGTGTGTGTGTGTGTGTGTGTGTCTCACCCTTCTGTCAACTTTCTCAGCCTGGGCCTTGTGCTCCTCCACTCTCCTCCTGTAGCTGGCCAGCACACTCTCCCTCTCTTTCCGCTCCTTGTTGAACACTTCCTCCTGCTGCTGTAACTCTGCCTAACAACAACCAAACAGAGGGAAATGAATGATGAAAGCTGAGTGACAGAAAGAAGAGGGGGGAAAAAAGAAAGTATGGTGTCGATGATGGTCATGGTTTGATCTGACTGATGCTTGTGCACTGTGATGTGCACTGATTTGGAACAATAACGTCCAAACTGAACTGGTGACTCACACCGTACAGCACACAGCAGTGATGAGTGATTCATCCCTGTGATGTCGTCCCTGGAAACATATGCATGTATGTTGTACAGCAACACACACACACACACACACACACAGAGAGAGAGAGAGAGAGGAGTTATTTACCTTTGCAGCTTCTTTAGAAATCAGGGCGTCGTTGTTCATGACCCGCAGGCCGTGAAGCTCCTCTCTGTGCTTCAGGATCTCAGCTTCCAGGCTGTCCAACTGGCCCTGGAAGCTCAGACTTTCCTCCTGAAAGTGAAGGCAGCAGAAAAGTGTTGTAAATGTGAGTCTAAGGCACAACAAAGCAACAGTGAGCAGCCACTGCGTCTGTTTTCAGAACACCTCAAACTCATGATGTAGGTGTTTTCACACTGATTCCCATATGTGTACAATAACTAAGTATGTTTATGGTGAATAAGTTGACATAAACCTTAAATAAATCTCTTCAATAGAGTGTTTTTAGACACAAATTAGAAAATGTGCTCCAGCAACGGGTTCTCAAACCATGTGCAGAACAAACCTGCAGGTGAGCTTTGAGTTTCAGATAGTTGGTCATGATGTTCTCAGCCTCCTTGCACTTGAACTGGGCCTTCTCCAGACTGTTCTCCAGCGCCCGCAGTTTCTGAACACACACACACACACACACACACACACGCACACACACACACAGACAAAGCACTGTTACATGTCTGTCAACAGGACATGTCTAAATGAGCTGGAGCGGCAGGTTACCATGGCGTCTTCCTCCTTTCTCTGAGTGCGCGTGTCTGCAGCCTGCGCTCCGCTGCTGTCGTCCGGCACCTTCCTCTTGTACTCGGTCCTCAGCTCATCCAGACGCTGCTGGTACGTCTGGCTGCTGTGTTTGAGGGCGTTGAGCTGCTTCATCTTAGACAGCACCTTCTGGTCCAGCGTGGTCTGAGCATCCTGAGGTTACAAGAAGGTTAAACCTGTTTTTTTTTTTTTTTTAATTTAAATTAAAAACTATTTTTTTTTATTATTTTTAAACATAAAATGTATTTATATTTTATTGAATATTTTTATATTTTAATTTGCACAATTAAACGTGAACTGATATGAAGTAGAGCACACACACACACACACACACACACACACACACACACACACACACACACACACAGAGAGTTTTCATTGGCCTTCCTCTCACCTTTCCTGACATGTTGCGGAAGGCATGTTTCTCCGAGCCTCTGTTATGAAACGCCACTTTGATGACGTGTTCATCACCCTGTCAGAGTCAGATCCAGAGTGGAATACAGGTTTAAGTATTTATGTTTTGTTCTGTTTTGTTTATGATTAAACAAACAACTAAAGCTCAGTATAATGTGTTGACTTCTCCTCGTTCATAACTCACAGCTTTGGCCTCTGCCAGTTTCCTGTGCAGCCTCTTGTTGTCCTGCCTCAGCTGATGGATGGACTCTCTGTTCTTCTTAATGCTGGACTGGGAGCTCTCATAGTATGCAGTTCTGTCGCCCTCTAGTGGGAAAAATCAGTCATTACATCAACAGCAAACGGTCCATGAAAAGAAATACAACTTTTTCTCTTTGACTTGATGATGGGTTTACAGAGGTTTAGGAATAAAGAGAGCACTTTTACAGGGAATTGAAAGTGTTATTATAATATTATTATATTATAATATTAAGTATTTTGTTGAGTCAGAGCAAATTGTGAAAAAAATACTTGTTAATTGAGTTGAAATTGAAAGAGTACATGTAATAAAACCCTTGGGAGCGATAACAGACACTTAAACTGTATAAATATGTTATAAATATTGAATGGATCTGCAACATAGAAAATGTCTGCTGTTATTGTGTCATATTGTGTTGCTGATGTTGAAAAGTATACTATAGAGCAGGGATCATCAACTGGAGGACCTCGGCCCGGGTCTGGCCTCCCATTGCTTCCAATCTGGCCTGCAACTTAATTCCAGTGCAGCAAAAAAAATTCATCTTGTGGGCTGATTGGTGATTTAATGTTTCACCCAATGTGTTTCTCCACATTTATTGTTTTACATTGTTCTAATGTTCACATGTCTTTGCTTTACATTTGTTTTTATTTCAAAGTCTTAACAACAACAAATTAACAGACTTGTCAGTCAAAAAAAGGCTAAAAAATTCCTTAAATGTTGTAAGAAAATGATTAAATATCAAAAGTACAATAAACCATTTGTTGTGTTTTCTACTTTAATTTGAATTTAAGTGTTTTTCAAGAACAATTCTGGATCTTCCACAAAGAGTCTGTACTTAATCTATAATAATAATAAATAGTATGACCTTAAAACCTTCAGACTTTGTATTTAAAATCATTGGAAATAAATAGATTTAAAAATAACTGCCTTATTTTTAAGTTAAGGGAAAGAAAGTTTAAAACATAAGAGGGTTGTGTGTGTATTAGAAACAGAAGAGGTGAAGATTAATGACTGACCTTGTGGATTTGTGATTTCGATCACATTATGTGATATGTAGAGTAAACTAATGCTTTGTTCTTCATTAAACCCTCATCATCATCACCATAGTTACACAACAATCACACAATAAAAGCAAGCACAACATGGCAGCTCGCCAATAGTCAAACAAAACAAAGAAAATGGACGCCGCTTGGTTGTCATGAATGAAGAAGTGAACTTCTTACCCAGGAGTTGTATTTTCCGCTGCATCTCCATGATTTGCTCGTGCAGCGGGTGTTTGACCGCGTCCGCACCCAAAGACATTCTTCTCTTATTGTTGTGATTCATAGAATCTCAAAGAAATCTCCTCACATTCAGGGAGAGTTCCACCGAGAAGCAGGAGCTGCCGTAGCCGCAGCCCGTGTTGCCAATGGCAACCGGTAAACTTACTCTAGAACAGAGTGAGGTTTTAAGCTCGTGGAGACGCTGACGTACGGTGATCATGAACCTTCATTTAAATAAGATCAAATAAATCAAGATAAGAGTCATTTGATTTTTTTCTCCATCAAATACAATGGAGTTATCCATATATTTTATTTTATTTCATGTAAAATGAAAATTACTTATACAATTACAATAAAATATTACATTTATACTGTGTTTAAGTTTAGTTTCCAATTGTCCACTTTTAAAACACATCTTAAAACCCATTTGTACTCTTTGGCTTTCAACATTGTCTTTGACCTTTTTTATAGTTTTATTGTATGACTTGTTCACTTGTGTTGTATTTATACTTTCTACAGTATTTTATTGTTTGTTGTTAGGTTGATGATGTCATATTATATTTGATTTGTCTTATTTATCTCTGATGTACAGCACTTTGTTTCAGCTGGTGTATAAATAAAGTTGGATTGGATTGGATGGATTGGATGATGTGGGTTGCAGCCTTAAACTGCAAAAGTCTCTCTTTTACTATATTCAGAAAACACATATTATATTCTTACAACATAAGAATACAGCACATAAAAAAATCCAAGCAATATAAATGTATAAGAAGACAGAAAGACAGATATTAATGTGTCTAATAATTATATGGTGTGTGTCAAACACAACAAAGGGTTCCTCAGTTTTGGTTACATATGAATATTTTGATTATTCGTTGCTAAAGAGGGAAAATATTCCAGTTATATAATACGATGTGTTTGATCAATATTTATGTCAACAAATGCTTGTATTTGACTATTAATGTTTACAAATTGCAGACACAACAATGTAAAGTGCTTATAATTGTAAAAATCACAATTATTAGACACCTGACCTCTCTTAATTCTATAATTCTATACATGAAACTAATAATGATGATTTATGTTTCAAATTTCAAATGATTTCACATGAAATGAGACGATGACAAAAGCAAACAGTGAGTCGTGTGTGGGTTGTTTTTTTTTAAACTGAAGAAACAACAGTTTCTTTTCTTTCAACACTGGTATGGCAACACATTCTTTTATTAGTTTACAATAACTTTGGATGCAACGTAAAAAAAAAAAAAAACTTTACAAACTTTAAACGTTGCACATTAACAATGGATATGTTTACGGACAAAGAAACAGGTACAACGTCAAAGGTAAATAAACCCTCGCATCATGAGTAATCTCTGGAGGCTTTAATAAGAAACACGATTAACGTTTAATCTTTGCTTTGGTGTGTCTTCAAAGACGGCATTATTCTGCTTAAACTGATGATAAATCATGACAGACAATAAAGAAACACACAAACGTTTTATGTAAACTATTACTCAAAACTATAGCTAGTTTGTCCCATTCGCTTTAGTGCATCGTTTCTTCTCTCTTTTTTTGTATATTTACATCATTTGCATATGCACGAGAATTCCTGGCAAGTACGGATCTTTATGTCTTTATAGTCAGTTACTCAATCTCCGAGATTTCTTCTGTAATAAAATCATGTACAGGGAGACTTTGTGACAGCTATTGCACACACACACTCACACACTTTGGTGACCTAATCTACAGTTTTGGGCTGTTCGTTGGACTTCTTCAGGAGCGTGAGCAGGTTCTGCGACATGAAATACGGCCTCTCTGCAGATCCATCGTTGCGCTCGATGTCCTCCACTGTGACACAGGACACAAGCAGTTGAGGCACATTTTTCCAAACAGCATCCTAACACTGAACCATTGTTATATTGAACTATTGTTATTGTACAGTATAATAACTGTGCTTGTGTTCATGCAGTCGCCCATCTATAATCAGTAACTCTTCCCATGCAGGCTCTTACAGCTCAGTTATTGAGATTTATATCCCTATGACATGGATCAAATGCCAAAAAGCATTACACTTGCCATACTGGTCAGTCCGGCATAGATCGACTTCTTACACATGAGCATGACTCATGTCATAACTTTGGTAACAATAATGGACGTCTAATGGTGAAACTGTGCATTGTAACAAAGACAGGACTCATTCTCCTCATTCCTCCTATCTCCTAAGAGGGCCTTCACATACCATAAAGGCAGAGGTTTACTTGTGTTACTGTCATTGAGGAGGTTTTTTGTGTATAAAATTACACATTTTTTAAAAATGTGTAATTTTACTTTTACTTAAGTATGTTTTTTTTTGGAAGAACTGCACTTAAGTCCCCGAGTGAGTGAGAAAGTAAAAGCATTTGTGACCTTTGACCTGTTTCGACTGATACATTATGTGTTTACTTTAACTTGAGTACATTTTTAGACCAGTACTTTTACTTGTACTTAGGTCAAATGTGATCGAAATAGTGGTACTTTTACTTACTATTTCAGTACTCTTTCCACCTCTGCATAAAGGAGGTAAACACTCTTTCACTCTCTTTGCCATTTCCTCCTTATTCTGCATTGGTTTATGCGAGTACATAAAGCTTCTCTTTCAATACACAACAAGCATGTGTGTTCATGTCTGTTGTACAATCTTATCTCGAAATAACGTGATAGTTTCTCGTTGTAACGTAATACTGAGCACCCCACTTTATTTAGTATGTGTGGCTGCAATACGCTTCCGTAAAAAAGAGCGTTAATCTCGCGATAAAAAATTTACACCGTTAAAATGGGTTTGCGTTAACGCCGTTAATAACGCGGTTGACTGACAGCACAAAAACAAATCAATTGACGTTTCAGTCCACTAGATGGTGCCAAGTGCTCACGCTCACTAGAGCTGTTGTGTGAACATATCGCGATAAATGATCAGGATTTTGTAATATTGTGGCGATTCCCACCCTTATCACCGAAACAAACATATGACAAGTATATTCTATTTCTTTTATGTCTTTCTTTTTAAACGTTACACACTGATTTAAGACGTAATCAGACCTGTTTGATTTTGCTGGACATACAAAAAACAACTCACCTGCTTCCAAACCAACAGTCTTGACACACACACACACATACATACATGCATGCATACAGTGTTCAACCATAACGGAACCATGATGATTATAATACAATCACCTTTAATCAAGATTCACAGCCAATAAATATGGAATGTCATCAGTAATTTCAGTGGAAAAAAAATCAACGTACATATTTCACAAGGTGACAAAGAGGAAAAAGGTACAAAAGCATCCAGAGACTTGAGATGTTAGTTACGAGCATTCAGAAGGCCATGTCAACGTCATGCAGCACTTGAGAGAAAGAAAGAGAAAGAGAGAGAGAGAGAGAGAGACAAAGAGAAGATACAGACAGAGGCAGGTAGTTATGGTGAGTAAACAGCGAGAACAAGCCGAGTGGGTTCCACGGAGTCCGAGAGGCTGCGGTGGCTGCGTCGCGTCGACACAAGCCGCACCGTTTCACGCCAGTCTGAAATACCAAGGCAAGTAGGTGGCGATACAATACGTTGGACCCCAACTTGGCGAGGATCTCTACAAGACTACAGCCAAAAAAATACATCAAAGGCATACACTGCTGTATATATATATATATATATATACACATTATACACAAGATCCAAAGGGGAGGGGGGAAAAAGACCCAGTATATCAAACATGTCTGTAAGGTTTTGGCATCAGCTGGTATTATTGTAAACAGTGAAAGAGATTCACCATCAGTTGAGATGTGTTTGTTGTGACTGTACACGGAACCTGCAGTGCATTCGTTGACAGGAGTAAGACAACAAACATCAGTGACAGTAATCAGGCACAGGTTCAGCACTCACAATGTTCTACAGATCTTCACGATAGAAAAACCAACACTGTTCTAAAACCAACACAACGGAGCTGTTGTTTTTTTTTTCTTTTTCTCCAAGCTACAGATATGCACTGGGCTTTTTGACCTGCTTCAACCTTCAACCACCTCATCCAGCTGCACCGCGCACACAGCCAATCGTAAGCTTGTCGTATGAAAACATTAATCGCAACGTCGTACCTGTACAGTTCTTTCATTCTTTATGAGGTTTTACCAAGCCTCACTCCTTCTGCTACCCGACTTCTACTCCTGTGGTGTAGAAGCGGGTTTTTCCTCCTTAGATTCGTCCTTCTTCTCTTCCTTTTCACCACTCTCCTCTTTCTCAGCCTCCACAGCTGGAGGTGCCTTCTCCTCCTCCTCCTTCTTCTTTTCTTCCTCCTTTATCTCCTCCTTTTCTGCCGCCTCTTTCACGTCACCGTCTTCTTTCTTCTCGGCCTCCTCTGTCACTTCCTCGCTCTTCTTCTCGTTTGACTCTTCGGCGTCCGCCTTGGGCTGCAGCGGCTGCTCCTCTTCGTTGCCCTGCTTCAGCGCCGGCTGCTCTTTCAGCTGGATCTCGCCATCTTTCTGCTGCTGAAGAGGCGTCTCCTCCTCCAGCTTCACTTCGTCCACGGGCTTCGCGGCATCCGCCTGCTCGGCTCCGTCGTGGTCCTCGTCGAGCCTTTTTGTCTTGGAGAGAATCTCGTGCAGCTCGGGCGACATGAAGTAAGGCCTGTCGGACGAGCCGTCGTTTCTTTCCAAGTCCTCGCCTTTTCCGTGTGTCGTGTGTTTAATTTTGGGGTTAATGGAAATGAAAGGGGGGAAAATTGAAAAGTGCGTGGAAAATAAAAGTCAAGGGAAATTAAAAGGGAGAGAAGAGAGAAGAGAGAAGAGTCAGAGAACACGGCAGGAAGTAGAGGAAACCAGCAGCTCAGCTTGAGACGGTGGATGAAGAAGATAATAAGAAGGAGTTAAGTTGACAAAGTTAAACGTGACTCACAGAAGCAGAGGAAGAGTGTGTCCACACACATGGCGTAAACGCTGAAGAAGCCGTGGGCGATGAGGTACGATCCCACAACCACCGTCTGCAACGTGAAGACGACAGAGGTCAAGATGTTTGCTGGGGCTCGTCGGCCTCCAGGTGAATCACATCAAACAAATCAATGTGTGTGTCCTTACCATTATTGGCACCCAGTAGTAGTTCAGAGATGGAGCAGCGTCCTCAACTGCTTTGATTCTTCCAGAGAAGAAGAAGAAAGAGAAGATCCCTGGACAGAGAAAACAACAAAGACGACAGCTCACTCACTCTGTCTCTGTCTCTACACTCATTTAAAAATAACATAAAACACGTGCCTTAGAACTAAAAAACAAACTCTTACCAACGATGCCAACAATGAGGAGTTTCCCAAGAAACAGGAGGAAGTCAGTGACTTTGTCTAAAACAGCCACTCTGAGTTCAAACAGGAAACAGGGCAGAATGTTAGTGATGAACACACACTGTGTTCTAGTGAGTGTGGCCTATAGATGCTGCAGATTATTAGATTAGATTATGTTATTTCATTCATAGAAAAACAAAATCATTGAACATAAAAATTAATTGTGAATTAAATTGTGCAGAAAGAAGAAAGAATCTTATCACACCAAAAAACATTTTAATGGCAAAAATACTAAATTTAACGGATTTATAAATTTGGTTCTAAATGTTTATTTATTTTAAAAGATATCTGTTCCTTTTAAATGACTTTCTCTTTTTAGAATGTCTTCTGTGTGTGAGAAGGTAATAGCTTCTTATGAGCTTTGACCATGATTTGCAGAATAGTGTAATACATTTGATTTTATCAAGCTTCAAAAGTCAGAAATAATACAAAATGATGTCTGTGAACCATTTGGAAATTTTAGAAATCCGATCTAAAATGGTTTATACAACTTACTTTCATTTTTACACCAAGTTATTTGAACTGCAGTGTTTCACTGAACTGATTGACATTTTGAAGTTTTAATTCCTGTGGACTTCACTGAAACATTTCTCGTGTAAGATTTTCAGAATTGAAATCAGGGCACCGTGTTCTTACATTTGACAATCACAGCTGTCATCTATAGAATAAAACAATTCTAAATATGCAAAGGATGAAATCCCACCTGACAATATTCCTCATGAGAAGGAAAAATGCGTCTCGAGCTGAGGGGCAGAAACTTTTCCCATAGATGGCAATCTACGACAAACAAACAAACAAACAAACAAACAAATGTACTCAGAGGTAAATAAATGTGCGTGTGCCACGCTGTAGTCTCTAGTTACAGGAACTCACCATGATGTAAGCATTTCTGTTGAGGAACTTGATGCACTTCTCCAGACACCAGAAGCAGCACTTCATGCAGCTTAGCATGAATTTAGCAAACTTGTTCTGAGCACCTGGAGGACATAAGGGAGACATTAAAATACAGAGTGGCCATGATGAATACATCAGATGTCAAATGAGTAAAGGAGTCACTGCAGCACTCTATACTATACATATATAAAAACATGGAATAGTTGGGTGTTTGGTCATCTCAGCTAGACCTTTTATGATTTAACTCGTCTCACAACAACAACATAAAGGACACTGGTGAAGCTCTGCAGACAACCATCAACATCCAGCTGACCTTTCAACTTGTGATCCAGATACTCCAGAATGACCCTGATGACCTGGACCACGGACAGGATCAGAGAGCCAAAGGCCAGGGAGCCTGTGTGGTACCTGTGCAAGAGGATGAAACAGAGGTTTGGTTCGCTGCAAGAATCAGACACTGATTTACCCTTCTTCTTTTTTTTTTAACGCAGGCAGATCATTAACCTGCTCTTCTGTCTTCTATGAAGAGAGTAACACAAACTTAAACCTCTTTCCAAAGTCTGACCAACAATGACTATTACGAGGTATTATTACACCACAAACGAGGTGGTGTGTTCTGAACCTGCGAGGATGTTACTTTTCAAACCAGCAGGTGGCAGTAGTCTGTATTTAAAGCCCTCATAGTGCAGCACATTTAAACTGTTTGTTTTTCATGTTACTGGGTTATCACACAGACGACCATGTCATACATTTATACACGCACAAATCTCCAAATTAAATAAGGAAGGTACGGAAGAAGGGTTACAGAGTATATATGATCCTTTAGTGCCAGTCTATTCAAATAGTGGCCCGGGGGCCATATGCAGCCCATAACCAACTTCATAGTGGCAAAGCCTGTGGTTTCACCAGAAATAACCAAGGTATAACACTTTGTACTGTCCTTAAAGATTATTTCATCAATTCCTACAGTCGTCTGATAGGTTTGACAGCAGTGTTAGTTCTTTTGTATTCTGTTAAAGGCACTTTGAGATGTTAGTGGGTCGTATATGACATATTTTCTTATTTCAAAGAGAAAACAAATGCTGATTTTATGCACTTTATGCACCTGAGATGACAAACACGTTTGTCATATTTTTTATTTAACATAGTTAAGCTAATACTGTCTACTTTTCTTTTCTTACATGGGGGGAGGACAGGTACATCCAAAAATAATTTTATTGCTAGTTCTTTGATTATTTTTTTAAATGCACTTTTTGTATGTTTTACATGTGTCAACACCTGCAGAAAATGTCTGGCCCAGCTAAAGTTCTTGGTTTGAAAACGCGGCCCAACTGAGTTTGGAACTGAATAGTCCTGCCTTAGTGTTTACCCTCTTAACAAGTCGTTGTTGTTCCACATAGTGAATTGACCGTTAAGCCATCAGCAGGACTAATGTTAACACAAAGAGAGGCCAACGATGATGCACACAGTGCCCCAACAAGTTCTGTGGATGGTCAATGACTGCTCAATGGCCAAATGATGGAGCAGTGTGTCCTAGGCTTTACAGAAATACACTGAAGACCTGAACCACTGGTGCTTGTTTTCACAGTTCATCGTTTCGTCTATCTTGTGTTAATGATGCAGGTGAAACAGGCTCCACATCTGTTCTCACAGCTTTAAGAAGAACATTAGCTCTATTCTTTGACCTAATTTAATCCTTCCAGCCACATTTTTTTTTTTACTACTTAGTCTGCACACAGGTACAATTTGAAATCCATCTTCTAACCTGAGGGCGCGTCCAAGCGAGGCGAAGATGGGAAAGGCGGGAATGTCATCAGGCTTCTTGAAGGCCCAGTAATATGAGGCGAAGGCCCCCGACAGAGTGACCTGACCCAGGGCCGTCACAAAGTTGGCACACCAGAAGAACAGGAAGACGTTGTAGAACTGGAACAGAATGAGGTATTTGTGGTAGAGGGTCTCACCACCGTAGAAGGCGAACAGACACTCTGCATCTGGACACTGAGCAGAGACGTTGGAGGTGTTGAAAGTCTGGAGAAAAAAAGAGTAACACAGGGTTATTTTAACAGATTTTTATAAATAAATAGTAAATGAAAGAAATCTGTGATGATACGGAGGTGAGCAGAAGCATAATCAATCTGTTTCTTTCTAAAAGGTGACACATCGTACCAGACTACATATTTGGCATTTTGGTAAATCCTTCTGCAGTGCTGATGTCTACACACACGTCTTCAAAGATTACATTTTTACGTGATATTTACAGACACACCTTAGGGTCACAGGTGTCTCGTGAGTACTCGCACTCGGAGTTGTTGAACACTTTGTAAACCTGCTCATTAGAGGTGGACAAGAAACTGATCAGGGCTGTTAAGGAGACAACAAGGAGAGGATTTCCAATACCCATCAACATCTATTCTATTCCCCCGCTGCAGTCACAGTAACATGAAAACAAAGGATACACAGCAGTGACGGCCCAGTACGCAATCACCACGGCGAGGAGGGCAAAGGTCAGCAGTGGGTAGAACAGAGATGACATCACATGCCCGACAGCTCTGGAAAGAAGAAAGTATCACACATAAGTGCTGTTATTATCATTAGCATACACTGTGCACACTAAAGCTGAAAGGACAATATGTAATTTTTGCCACTAGCTCTAAATCGAAACACAAACAAAAGACCTAGTTAGATGACATCGGGAAGCAGTGTGGGATCATGGGAATTGTTGTCTTATTGTCTTGTTTGGTTCCCCTGTGTGTCTGAGCTTTACGAGGACAGTCAGTGACAATTAAATGAAATAACACAACACACTGGCTAACTAGTAGTACCGAATATTTCCTTCCTATAATGGATAATTATATAATAATAATAATAATGGATAAAGTGGGTGACATTTAAACCTTGAATAGAAATATGGATTTAAAGAGTGTTTAAAGTGTGTCATCAATTTATAACATTAGTCTCATTATATTTAGCAATGTAAATGCAGGAATGCTATGTACAGTATAATCTGGCAAAAATTCACTCTCCTTTGAAGCTCTGCTTTGGACGCCCATCATCTATAGTAAATTATACTTGCTAAGTCATTTATTTCATTCACTTAAGTCCCTAAATGTCATTTCATAGTGAGAAGTAAGCATCGGTTAGACAGGTTTCTCGAGGTTCATCATGACAAGTGACTGTTTTTACATGAAAAGAAAGGCAAATGTTTCATTTCTGGGTGGATATGGAGTCAGTTTTTCACAGGATTAAATGCACATTAAAAGACATGACGTGAGACTGACCTGCTGGCCTCTTTGATGAGAGCAATGGCAATTAAGATTCTCTTCCTGAGGAAGATGAGCAGCAGAATGATGACAAATTCCACAATAGCCAGGATGATCACTGCACAGTAGTGAACAAAAACAGGTCATTATGAACTGGCGCCAGTTTGTGACGGTCACATTACGCGGTGAAAGATGTTGTTTGTGCTTACTGAAGGCCAGCCAGGTCTGTCTGATCTGCAGGTAGACGGCAAAGTCCGTCTGCAGACCCAGGTCACGGATGGTGACGTCAGCGCCGGGTTCTCCCTTCAAACTGGCAAACTCCATGTAACAGTGGAAGATGCCTGAAAAACATTTTCCAGGTCGTTAACACTATTTTTTTTATTATTTTAAATGTAATTTCAATGAGGGCAGTTCTCACTGAGTACTTACCATATCCAATGACAATAATAACCAAAACGATCATGATCCACACCATGATGCCCGCCAGGAACCGCAGCAGGACGATGAAAATTAAGCTGACGACCATGGCTATCACCAGACCACTGAAGAGAGCAGACACATAAAGATCTTTCCACATGCAATTATGTAAACACACACAAGTTGTAAAATATTGATGAAAAATGAGGATTATTTTTCTGTGGAACCAGCCTACAAACTCATATATAGAGAGAGATAAATAATGGAAATATGATGCATTGTCTCCTGTAACCAGAGGAGACAGAGCAGACAGACTCACAGTAATATCCAATGCCAAGACTGAGTGTAGTCTTCAAAGATTCTCATGGCCACCTGCCGAGCTTCAACAACCACATTTGACTTCCTGTGGAAAAAGAACAATTTTAAACCAGAACATCTGTTTTTGTGCAAAAAAAAACCTGCCATGTGAGAAGACTGAATATAATAATAAGTAATGGTGTTTTATGATCAATATATGGTGAGATAATTCAGCAAATGCATGTAATATCAGGAGAACAAGCGAAAGGAGAGTGTGGCTCCCCAGATTTATTGTTGGCTAAACACACTGAGCACCAGCTGATGATGATGATGACAAAAGTAACTAGTGAGGTTGTGTAGAGGGTCGAGCCCTGTGAAGCTGTGCCCGCTGAAAGAAGAGAGCACAGCAACAGCAGATCGACAACCGTTCATCATCATTGAAGGGAGAATTCCCACCGGGAATAACACAGACATAAAGACGCTCCAGGGAGGGCAGAACGAGTTTTTTTCTGAGCAACTGATTAAAGACTAATCTGAAAGTAAAACAACAAGAGATTTAGGACAATGCTGTTTCCCACAGTCAAATCAAATCAAGTCAAATTTATTTGTATCGCCCCAAAATCACTAAGTGCAGTTTGCCCTCAGTCTATGACTAGTTTGCGATGGCAGTACTGTCAATGCACTCATCTATCTTGCAGGGTTGTTTTAAAGCTCTAGAGTATCACTGTTGTTGGCCCCCGGAGAAAATCTGAGTAATTACCAAAACGCTGCTGGCGCCTCTGCATGATGTATGTATGCCTTTGTGCTCCATTAACCAAGAGCAAGAAACATTCATCCTGTCAAACTGCTGGACGTCCAGGTTTTTTTTTTTTTTTTTTAAACCTCTTAAACCTTTTAATGGCTGCTTCTAGGCATTTTCAGCCGTACTCCAGTGCTGTTGTTGTGCTTCCTCCTCCGCCTTTGTCAGTGTTTCCACTGTTGCGTTTCTACTAGCGGTTCTAGTGCCGACACAAGAATCAAGCTGAACAATGCCGAACTCTAGATCAGTTAAGAAGACTTAAAAATCCTAAAAACGTGGGTTAATCTCCAGCAAATACCAGAGAAATGTCTAAAATCGAAATACTTAACAGAGGAGTCTGGCGTATTTAGCGACAGCACTGCTGATCACAAAACCTGCCGCTGTATTTAAGTCCTGGAGTCTGTGCTCCGGTCATAGTTTTAATGAACTGATTCTAATGATTCAGTTACACTGAAAACAACTGCTTTACAAGTCACTAGTCACTCGTTTGTGTACAAAACAAAGTCCCGGCAGTTTCATGCAGCCGTGCAGTGATGACTCCGCCCATGTTGAGTAGGTACTATTTTGTAGTGGAAAACCAACATAAACCGTGCTGAGGAGAGGCGAGGAGAGGCGAGCTGGGACCATAGATGGGGGGCTTTAGTATCTACTTAGTACCCAGGAAGTCTGGAAAAGGTTTTTAGTGGGCATGGGCTTGAAGTGGGCACACATGGGTGCGGCCACCATAGACAAACCACATTATCAGCCCGAATATAACCCTTATGCGGCCCACATGTAACATGCATTCATTTATATTAAAAAGTTACACTGAATTTTTACACCTTTACCCCTGAATTCATGTAAAGTCCGGGTCCAGATCACATCCCCAGAAAATGTCATCCAAATCTGCCCTTTACATTATCAGAAATGCTGCAGGATGAGGACTGTGTGATGCCGAAAGGACTCACTTCGATGCTTCCAGCACATCAGACGCATTGATGTTGACGCCCTCACCGGAATCAAAAGTGGTCTCATTGCCCACCACCACCACCCCGCCTTTCAACGTCCCCAAGGCAGGAAGGCAGCGACGCGTGACTGTGGAGGAAGGAGATGATGATGATGATCAGTGCGTGTGGTTCTGTTTTGGCTTCACCTCCACTGGATACTTGTGTGGGCGAATAATCGGGAACAGGATTCTCACTTACAGGCTTTACTTGGCATCAGCAGGGCTGGACACAAGCCATCCCTCAGAAGCTCAGGAGGACTCTGAGTGTTGAAGAACAGCCTTGAATGTAGTTTTCAAACATTTTTTTCATCTTTTTTTTTTTTGTGAGACATTGTGTGAATAATCCAATTATTACCTTTTCAGCAAAGTCCACGCCGTCCTTGCAGAATTGTTGGTAGTAATCACGGTCTTCTTTGCTGCCTAACTTGGCTTTCACCAGGGTAAGATGCCGGTCGGGACAGCCTGCCACACATAACTGGACACAAATAATAACAGTCAGTGACAATTAACACTGTTGGAAAGGGGACAACAGTTGCAGTGTTCATAAAAAAAAAACAGATTCCATGCAGCTTCTGACCTGTGTGGTGGGACACTGAAACTCCAGCAGCACCAGAGGACTGGCACATTTCAGTATGTTGAAGTAAAACAGAAGAGGCTTCTTCCTGTTGTTAAAGAACAAGTGAGAAAACGCTGTTACTCGGCCAAGACTGTAATTCAATAAAATACAATTACACCTATCATGTGACAAGGTAAGCTACACCTAAACTCTGGCTCTGTTTACAGGGATCAGTCCACTTGTGAGGTCATGTGACTCACTCGAGAGGTGTTCCAGCTTGTCCGCAGAACTGGCCCCTGCTGTCTGTGGGGTAGATCACCTTCCTGGGGTCGCCCTGAGACCAGGCTGTGGGACATATGTGGTCATTAAAATAAATGTAAAAAAACAAAAAACAATATATTCTTGTTTATTACCGTGCTCATCCCTCACCAAGCACGTCAAGGCACTAATGTGGCCTTTGCATTCCAAACCTTTTCATTCATTTTAAAGCGATTACAAATTCATATCTGCCAATGAACCCCACTAGTTGTTACACAGTGGACTTTTTAAATAGAATTGCAATATCACGTTTGCTTCACATTTTCTGTTTTTGATCAACAACTGATGCTTTTACTGCTGCTAAATGCATGTTTTATTATTCCAGTTCTAATTTATATAAGTGAATATTAAGTGAGCGTGTACAATATGATGCATGACCTAGAATTAAAGGCAAGACTCTGAAAAAAACGTTGGATGAATGAACCATGTCTTACTGAAGAAAAGTTGTTTTACATGTATTAATAGTGAAATTTAAAAGACTTATGAAAGAAATTAGTCTGAAGTCATGTGACAGGTCTGCAACAGGTCTGAGCAGTGAGAGGTGTCACAAAAGCTGCATCCAGGCATGCACTAAAACCTTTTTTTGTGGATTATGGAGATGATTTGAAAAGAGTAAAGAAAAACAAAATCAGACATTCTCTGGAAATTCCAGCTCCGCAGTCAAATGTCTAGATAATGTGAAACCCACGCCTGGATCATCTGATAATTCCCCTTCTCTGTCTGAAAATGACTTAAATAAATGACACATAGAGTGACGAGGAAGGATCTTACCGAGGATTCCAACAGCAAAGTATCCCAACAGGGCCACGATGAAGAGGATACAGCAGAGGACATCTGTGCAGCCCCTGAACAGAGGAGGCCAAGTGTAACGTTATTGCCATTTTATACAAGAAAAAGAGAAGAAATTATGATGACAGATTAAACAGATGGCTCACCTGTTGTGAATTGGCCCCTTGAAGTTTGGATCAAACTTCCTGGAATCTCCTGAGAATTAAAGAAAACAAAACTATTATTCTCAGTTGATAATACCCAGTCTTACTCTTATGAGAAATGGTGCACATGCATCACTAAGGCAAGTTGACCAAAAGCCTGTGGTTTTCCTTTCAGGGACTCGTAACTAACCGATGACAACATCCTGTGAAAACTTACAATTTTATATGTTTTATCTTTGTTTGGATTTTTAACTCATTATGTTATCTGTTTTATTGTAAAGCACTTTGTAACTCATTTTTGAAAAGTGCTATATAAATAAAGTTATTATTATTATCACCAACGTTAAAATACAGTGGTGTAAATAGGCTGAGCAAAGTCAGCGACAGACTTTTCACAGGGGGCAGATTTACTCCCAATAAGATCATTTGCTCTCTCATTGTCCTCCTCTTCCTCACATTTACTTCTCTATTATTTATTTATTATTATCTTGTTATTTGTTTCATTTTCCAAACACGGCGGTTAAAATTCTGAGTAGAACAGTATTTGATTATATGATTTTAGTACCACCACAGGAAGCTTGTGTACGACTGGTGGTACACGTACCAACGTTTGAGAACCATGAGATTAGACAAAAAAAAAGAATCCCCCGTAGGTTTAACTCATTGCTAACATCTCAAAACACCATTATCAAAATTGTCTTCAGTGGTACAGACGAGACAGGTCTTGGAAAAACTGGTTTTGATGTCCACTTTGGTCTTTAGGATGTAGGCTGTTATGTTGTTGAACTAAACTGAATTACTGTCCTGCACGTTGACAGGCGTTTGTGTTATTTTAATGTATTAGTTTTGTGCGGTTCCTTTACAGTCCATTTATTTCTCCGCACTGAGAACTGCACAGACGTGTGCTGTTGTTCGGCTTTGGCGGAGGTATGCGGCGCGCCGAATCTCATTACAGGCTTATGAAATTGATTAGCTGCGCGGCCTAATTGCTTCTATGAAATTACAACTGTGAGCAAGTAAATTCGTTCATTTTCCCACACGTTATTATGAGACACTCTCTGAGCTAGAAACACAGCCACGTCTGTCGGATCAGGACTCTAACTGTACAAACTCATCCGTTTCAGCATCAAATCCAGATCCATGTGATACCCACACAGCGACTAAGCCATTGCTTCTTGGTTTTGCACAAAGAGACAGTAAAATAACCTTCATATGCTGAATGTACTCGTGTACACATGGTATTATGTGTCGCTCCCTGTATTGACATAGACAAGACAGACTCCAGAACAAAAGGATTCTTCTTCTTCCTAACTGTTGTGCCTAGCAACCGACAAAATGGCTCCCCCGGTGACGGTGAGCTCTCTGTGGACACCGCGAGCCGCCATGGAAACACCTCAGACGCTGCAGAGGAGAAACATCGACCACCAACCCTGCCTGTGGTGAGGTCATTATTATGATGAACACTGTGAGTCAACATGTGCGAGAACGACAAACGAGGAAGGTTCCTCACGGGTACACTGCAAAAAATGAAAATATGTACTAGACTTGAATTCAGTGTATTTATCTAATCACACATTATTTTGGACTTATTTACTTAGAAAGGCTGAAGATACTTAAGATAATTTTACTTAAGTCCAGGCTTCTAAATTACACCTTGGAATATGGTTTAGAAAACAAGGCATTAACTTAATTATCTCCTCCACTCACACATCCCTGTGTGAGATAACCAGCTGTTACACATCCTGTCATATTTAAAGTGTAGCAGCCTGACACAGCATCCACGGTGATTCACACGATCAAGTAAACATCAAGGCTGTATCTCTAAACCCTCAGCTGCAGACGTAGTGACATGTTTTCTCGCTCACACATCCTTCACAGTATACACACAGCTTCTTCCCACACAGCTAAAAAGGTGTCAGTGCAGTATTTCTCCAACATAGAACAGTCAATAGACACATATTGCCCTACCTTGTTGATAGTTTTTTGTCATTCTGTTGTTCTTTCGCTCAGAATTCCTGTCATGGAGGCTTTTAAATATGTGTGTGTATATGGCTGTGGTGTCTTCGCAGTCTGCTTCCTGTAATAAAGGCTCTGACTCCTCTAGCCTCGAACTCTTAACTTCCTTCTTTCAGCGTACTCAAGGCTCCGTTAGTGTGCTCTCTCACGTCAGGGGAATTGCAGCAAGAACTCTGTCGATGGGGGAATTAAAGCGGACGCTGCTCGAGTAACAAACATCAGTCGTGATTATACACACACACACACAAGGCTAATGTATGTAGATTTTACTCTGTGGAGGTTTCTGTTGTTCAGAAACCTATCTACACATGGAAGGTTACGTCTGTCTGTCTGTCTGATAATCATATAACTGTCCAACAGGTTGTTTTACAGGCTTCAAAGTTGGCTGCTGACCTACTAAGGGCACCAGTGTGTGCATTTTTAGCTTTAGTTTGGATAAAATATCGGTATTGCACTATATGTGTGTGTGTTTTGTTTTCCATACAGTACTTTAGGATTTAATATAAATAAAAAGGCATTTTTAAAACAATCTGAAAGTGCCTTGGCTTCTTTCTTTTTCTTTTTTTTACAAAATATATTTGACACCAGGATCATAGTAGCTATTCTTGGCTTCAACTCTATACACCCCATCACTGTGCCCCCTGTTCTCTGTTTCCTTGCTTCTGCTGTCTTACAGCATGCAAATGCATGCAGCGCCGCTGCAACTCTGTCGTCATATAATGAAAATAACATCTCACCCACCGACACTTAACATAGCATACGCTCCTAATTCTGTAGTTGCCAGATTGTTAGAGGATTTTGCCTCAAACATCCTTCAACAGTGGACAAGGGTCTCTTTAAAGGGTGGAGACAAGACTGTTATATGGGGTTTCTGGTGGCACATGACCATGGGCTAGTCTGCCCAACTCCTCTGTCATGTGACTCTCTTACAGCGTCATTTCTCCTTGGCAAGTTCCTGCATGAGAGCAGGTCAGACACTTAATGTTTCAGGCTGGTTTTAAAATCTTTCTTTGTCATAAGGAGCAAAGAAACCAGTAAATATTGACATTTATGAGGCTGAAAAATCAGAGAACGTGTAGTTATACAGCCATGAGAACCAGATACACTTTCTTTTAAGTTCACTATTTGAAAAGTATAAAAGTATAAAAGTTACTATTCGACTCCCTAATTGGGAGTGGGCAGGTGAAATGGCATCTTGAAGTTTTGACAGTCCAGTGCAACACTTTAGAACAAAACATTAAGTTTTATGGTTGAGCTTTAGAGGTAGGTGTTGTTATCTCTGGACCACAGACTGCATATAAAGAGGGACACAATGTCTCCACTTCTTCCCTCTGTACAGGAGTGAAGCCAAATCATTCCAGTAACTGTATAGGTGCTTCCATCTTATACCAACTATGTGTTTTTAAGTCAGAACAGCAGAGATGGTGGTCATTTGTTAGTTATAGCAGATATAATACATTACTCAAAACAGGTTATTAATGAATGGTGACCGAGCTCCATACAGAGTGAGACATTTCACAGCTAAAAAAAACATTTCAGATTTACCTTGAACTTGTCCTTGGTATTTTCTGTACTTAGCACTGTGTAGTTTATCGCTAAATGTGGTGATATTAACATATTTGATAAGCAAAAATAATTAACTGATGACGTCAGTAAAATCCAATTATTATTAAAACAGGAAACAATAAAAAAACAAAAAAGAGGGTTTTCCCTCTCTCTCTCTTTAACAAAGGGTTTGTTTGATTTGTAGAATCCATCTGTGAGAGTGATAAACACAGTCCCATTAGAGTCCGGACAGCATGTGGTCCCTTTTTTCCTTTTTTGTGCCATTAAACAACCATCGCCTGCGCTAAAAATGCATTCCAGCAGATTTGCTAAATGTCCCTAAATGATCTTGTTTGTCTATTTTAGTGGCAAAATGAACATAAGTGTAAGTAATGCAAGTGTGGAACGTGAGTGGAGCAAATATAAAAAGGTGTACACACACTGTACACATTTGGGTAAACTGGGTTTTCTAGGTTTACACACCGCTGTTGGTGAAAGCCCACAGGGCACCTCACATCACACAGACACACCTCGCTTCACAGCTACAGGACAATCTCACTCTGCATCTCAGTTGTTCATTATGTCTGCTTAACTTTACCTAAACCTTTAAATAATTAAGTTCAAGCCTAAATCAAGTCATTAGAGGAGTAAACACTAAAATTCAAATGACGTCTTTGACAAGTTACAACCGTCTATGGTTTCTAATCCCGTTTTTAGACCATTGGAGTCAGGACATTTTGGGATTTCGGATTTCTGACACATGTTTGAAGGTTGAATCTCTGGGACAAACCCCGGGATTGTGGCACCGTCGGTCCTCGCTGACAGCTTTATGGCTGGCATGGCAATCCATCACGATGACTGTCCAGTCAATAAGAAGATGGAGGAGAGGCGACATGGGAAGGTTGAAACAAGTGTGTCCCAGACTTAAGACTTAAGATTTAGGATAAGTCATACTCTCCATGTCCAGGTCTGCTAGGGTCTGCGTGGCATCAATTTTGTCATCTAGAATTCGGTAATGGTGCACGTGGACCCCACACTGGCACACCCCCAGTTCCAGTCCACTTGTTGGTGCGCTCAACTTGCTTAAGTTAATGCGAGGAGGTTTCACTGGTACCTACACATGTACAACTCAAGTGTTTAAAGAATACACAGGTATAGAAATCAAAACTTGCAAATGTGTAGAACACCAGACTGGTGCGGAAGTGGTTGTGGGTAGATGTTAAGGTGCTGGTTAAGGTTAAAGTAAGATATGGCATCGTCTCAAAAAGCCTCCTCATGTAGTCAGAAGTAGTACAAGTGTGTGTGTGTGTGTGTGTGTGTGTGTGTGTGTGTGTGTGTGTGTGTGTGTGTGTTAAAGGAAGTGATGATGTCATGACTGATGTGATTCACTAATGGGCCCAGAGGGGTTATCGAATGAGCCCATCCCTGGCCACCTTAATGGGTTAGTGGCCACTTTGTGTGTGTGTGTGTGTGTGTGTACTTGTACTGTATTTGTTACCTCTTTGGGACTTTTTCCTGGCATAAACACTGACCTTGTCAGGACCAGGAGTCCTCATGGAGACCAAAACCTTGCGCTAATGAGGGAGAACCTCATTTCTAACAAACCCGGTTAAGTTCAGGGTTTACGGTTTGAATTGTGTTTAGGTTATGGTTAGAGATAAGGCTTTGTTTAGGCTGTTCAAATGAATGGGAATAGCTGCGCAAACCTGTGTGTGTGTGTGTGAATGGTGTGCATTTAGTCTCCAGCCCTCTTGTTCATGACATTCTCACCTTTCTATTCTATCTCAAAAATACAGTGCTTGCTTCTGTTCCACCACTTTATCAAGCCTCTGCCAGCTGCTTAAGAAACTCTTACTTGAGCTTATAATGAGGGCATTGGCCTAGATATTCTTAAAGACAGAGAGGAAAGACATTTTTTAAGAGCTGAATACATTTTTGTTTTTTACAAACACTGATCATTGTCTCTACTCCTGACAGTCATTGATGGGATCAAACAGCAACAGTTTGTATCACATTCCCAAACCAAGAGCCACAGTTTTAAATGACATACGGTCATTGTGAAACAGTAATACACACAGTGTCTCTGTTCGTGCACTCCCATTGTGTGTGGTAATGTATCTGAGCGTTTGCCAGCTTAATATTGACTGGAAGCCTCAGACTGAGTCTGCTGAGTGGGTAGTGCAGGCAAGGCTGAACACGGTCCAGACAGTGCAGGCTGCCGCATGTCTGCATGCATGCACCTCAGCCTAGGAGAGGAGGGAAACTTTAAAATACTGTAAGGCACCGCTCACAGGTCAAAGTCTGCTAAAAAACTGCTGTTAAAGAATACTGGTGAGCTCCAGTCTGAATTGTGTGTCTGTATCACATAAAACGTCTGTGACCAGTTTAGAGGGGATTGTGGTTTTTGACCTTTTAGCCTCCATGGGGGAGGGGAGTCGGGGAAAAAAGGAGCTGTCTACATGGTAGCAGGAAAGCAACAAGGAAATGCTCCACAGTGGGAGCTCTACAGATAAACTGAAGAAGATGTATGCTCAGCGGTGAGGGTGTGGACCCTTGGGAGCATCGTGCATTGTGAAAGACGAGATAAATCGACCAAGCCAGACAGAATTAATAGTGTATTTTCAATGAAATACCAGCATGGCGATTGTGGTTTGCATTGCACAGCGCGCCTATGGCCATCAAACAAAAATAACAGGGTGTTACCCCGCCTTTTGCCCTATGTAAGCTGGAATTGGCTCCAGCGCGACCCCCAAGTGGAGGATAAAGCGGTAGAACAAAGACTGAATAACACAGGTTATACAGAGACTTCATGACGAAGCAGACTGTATGGACCAACGACCCATCCCAGAGATAAGGAGACCACAGTGGGCTGATGTTGGGCTGCAGAGTTGGTGACAAAATGCATGTGTGACACACATAATAATCAGCAGTGAGTCATGTGTGTGGTTGGGACATGAGGATGGGTTTTTTCCATAACTTGTGGACAATAACAATTTAACATCTGTGGAGTTCATGTGTGCATGTTTTGCATTGTTAGTACGTCCATGACCGTACACAAACGGCAAACTTTACAAATAGTCATAGCATTCCAATACGTCAGTCCATATTCTCTGTCTTTCTCCGCTTTATTTCCACCGGTACGGTCTTTTAACACTTTTTACGTCCTCTTAACTGTAGATTGTACGGATGCACTGATTCACCACGCAGGTATAAAGATAATCATTTCTATGATATTTAGGGCTAGATTGTACCAGATTACAATATCTGATGCAGTGATTTTCACCAGCAGTGAACCAAAGCATTAACTTGCTCTAATATGTTCTCATATTCTCTATCTGTATCATCTGTTTTTTCTATTCCTCATCCACTGTTATTTGTTTCTGAAGTAAATAATAAGCTGAATACAAAATAAAACCCACAATAAACAAGTCAAATTTAGTAGATTGACAACCTACTTTGAGATCTGTGGTTAATTTGGGAGTGTACACGATAGATGCTGTTAAAGTGAAGACAAGTCGCTTCCCTTTTAAACAGCATGTTGCCTCCCATTCACTGGGAGTATTTGCCAACTAAAACGATATTAAAGGCTCATTTAAAAGGCATTTACGGAGATTGTAGGTGTGGCCTGCCGTGGAAAAACAAGCTCGCCTGTGGTGGATGTTGTGGAGGATGCCTACAGATCTGCACAGGACCCATGAGGTCCACACCCATTCATCCATTGCAGTCATTGTTTCCATTTCTTCGCCAGTCAACAGTGTAGGGAGAAAAAAAGACAACTCAAAGATCGAGGAGACATCTTACCGTATTTGCTGTCCGGTTTTTTCTCGTCGTTCTCCATTTTCTCACACACGCGCTGCGGCTCAGACCTCAGACAAGACAGTTACCATGGAAATGTCGAGGGGAATAGACCATCAGCTACACTGACCAAGAGAGAGAGAGAGAGAGAGGGTGAGAGAGAGAGAGAGAGAGAGGGAGAGACCATCCCAAACAACTGAAGTACAACGCATTCCTGGATAACGGAGAGCACAGAGAGCCAATCAGAGAGCAGAGTCTGATGACTGACAGCTGCGGCAGCCAATCCTGGTGTGCCTCACTTATGACAAAAGCTTCTTCTTTTTTTACGCGCTGCTTCTACTTTAATGGAATGTGTTGTGTGTTTGTGAAGAGTTTGGTCGTAAATTAAAGATTTTCTTTGTTAGTCTCCTGTATTTACGTATTAACTTGAATCTATACACGAGCGAGACTTTACTGCTTCATTTGCCGACGGGTTCTTTTTTCTTCACCCAAACAAAGTACGTCACCAAGCTCTGTATATAAATATATAAAGTGTCTTATTATCAGAGGTGGAAAGTAATGAACTACATTTACTCACGTTACTGTAATTGAGTTGGTGTTTTTTTTACGTGTACCTTTTAAAGTATTTTTTTTAATTTGGAATTTTACTTTTACTTACTATGTTTTTTTGAAAATACTGTACTTAGTGAATGATGAGGATAGTTGAATGATGGGCACAGGTGAATGAATGATGAGGACAGTTGAATGATGGGGACAGATTAATGAATGAGGACAGGTGAACGACGGGGACAGGTGAATGAACGATAATGACAGGTGAATGACGAGGACAGGTGAATTGGTGTAATAAAATAAAAATTAATTAAGGTCTCTGAGTGAGTGACATTTGTGACCTTTGACCCATTTTGAATGATACATTATGTGTTACATATTTAATTTTGTCAGCACTTTAACTTGAGGTCAGTGGCCAACTTGACTCAAAGACACTAAAAAAACCACAGACCAAGCCAGAAATCTTGGTGTAGTTATGGACTCAGACCTGCATTTTAACAGCCACATAAAGACCATCACTAAATCAGCCTATTATCATCTTAAAAACATTGCACGAATTAGAGGATTTCTGTCTAAACAAGACATGGAAAACCTTGTTCATATATTTATTCTTAGTAGGTTAGATTATTGTAATGGTGTCTTTACAGGTCTCAGTAAAAAAATCAATCAAGCAGTTGCAGCTCATCCAGAATGCTGCTGCCAGAGTCCTGACCAACAGCAAGAAAATGTACCATATCACACCTGTCCTTAAATCACTGCATTGGCTCCCTGTGTGTCAAAGGATCGAGTTTAAAATCCTGTTACTGGTCTACAAGTCACTGAATGGTCTTGGGCCTAAATACATGTCAGAGCTGCTCGTTGGGTATGAAGCATCCAGACCCCTCAGGTCATCAGGGTCAGAACCAAGCAGGGCGAAGCTGCATTTAGCTTCTATGGTCCTCACCTGTGGAACAAGCTCCCTGAACACCTGAGGTGTGCACAAACTGTCAGCTTGTTTAAACCAGGGTTGAAAACATTATTGTTTACTGCAGCTGTCTGATATTGCCAATTATAACCTCTTTAACGTTCACATCTGCTTGTTTAATGATGTTTAATTATTTTAAATTAAATTCCAATGTTTTATTAATTTTAAGTTAACAGATGCTTTGTCTGTTCGGTGTTTCTCTGCGTTAAAGGGGGTCTGATTAGATGAAATGGGAAGAACAGGTTAAAGAGCACTTGTCGAGTCTTGGAGACTCGAGCTGAGTGGGAGTGTAAGCCCTGTGACTTATTTCATTTTCACATCGAGGACAAATAAGAGAGGGCAAACACAGAACAGATGAACAATTCTTTGTCTGCTTGATTTAAAACATTTTTAATGTTTTAAATTGTTTTTATTTCTATAATTGATTTTTTTTTAAATTGATTTTGTTTTCATTTCCAATGTATTAACTTGCTTCTGTAAAGCACTATGAATCACGTTGTGTAAGAATGGCGCTATACAAATAAACTTGCCTTGCCTTTCAACAATTCATGTGAGATGTGTGTCCCCTTGTCCTTTTTGCACGACACAACCTTTGTTAACCTTGTTTACTTACTTTAACTTGAGTACATTTTTAAACATACTTGTAAAAATAGTACTTTTACTTTAGTATAATAGTTCAGTACTTTTTCCACCTTTGGTCAGATTACTGGTGTTCATGTAAACATATTGTTGTTATTGTTGTGGCTGTTGTTGCATTGAGTGGAGTGTAGTGTCACTTAGGAAACTTTTCTACATGCATTCACACATTCTGTTCGTGACTGCTCAGTTTTAGCAACCAATGAGGAGAGAACGGTCTGGCTAACACCCTCCAAACCCCAACACACCCCGGATCCATGCCCGGACCTCACAGTATCGCCGATGCGCCATTTTGGGTGACGACACGGCTACGGTAGCTTTTAAAAACACCCATTTACAGGCCGGAGCTAATGAGCTATAACGTCCCCGACTCGAAAGACTCGAAAACTCGTATAGTACGTACTCTGTGCGAACACTCACAGTCAAAGTTGGCTCCATTCTCGGCTCATGTGACGCTGTTATGCCGCACCTGTCATGGCGGAAAGCGGCTCCCATGTTTGAGGCGTTACGTACGTGTCTACGGTTACGTACGCCTGTGACGTTTCACCGGCGGCTCAGTGTTACTTAAGCAACTTTCACAGCTTATGTCACCGCTGGAAAATCATAACATCTTCAGATAAACTCACCGGAACGGAAAAGGTACTGTGCATATAGATAAAGTTTATGGTCGAGGTTATATATAAATAAGTAACTTACCATTTTAAAGTGTGTGTACGGTTTACACTGCTGAGTGCTGACCTCACTGACATGCTGCTCTTAGCACAGATACTACTGCAGCTGTCCTTCAGTGTGGTGTCTCAATTTACTGCCTTTTAATTGCTATATAAAGTTAAATCAAATGGTCATTACTGTAACCATGTCCACATCAACACGTCGACCTACAGTCTACATTTTGCTCTGGATGGTGTGGTTATAGTATAATAATGAATTCATACCGCCAACATGCAAAAACAGCTTTCTATTTGCCATCTTTTCTCTTGTTTTTAATCTGATTTATGTCCATTTACAAATGAGTATTTAATCAATCAGGCGTTTATTATGTATTAACAAAAGTTTACATATGCATCTTCTCAGAATACATCTTATAAATGCTTAGAAATGTATTTATTCCATCCAAGACATTATCTGACAAAGATTTTAATGACAAGTTTTATGTCTTGAAGATTTAGTTAAGATACAAAATGCATATTGGGGAGAGAATTGTGCTAAACAAAGTGTTTAAGTTTGCATTTTTGAGTATCATTTGCTATTAAACGGTTATATTTTATGAAATGAAGGGGGGGGGGAGAAAACACACATATCGGCCATAAAATAATTTTAAATCGGCTGCCATGAGACCTAAAGATCAGCACTGACCACAGAAGAAACTTAACTGGCTTTAAATGGCTTTAAAATAAGAAAATCGTCAACAGCAGATCTCTTTTTTTCCTTCATATTCAGAAAACTCATGGCTCTCAGAAGTGGGCTCAGTCGTCTGCTCTCCAGCAGTCAAAGATGTGCTGCTGTCACAGCGTCCAGAGCACAGGGCACCACTGCTGTAGCTCACACAGGTACATCTTTGGAACTGTGTGTTTTACATTGACAGACAATGTGGTGACAGTTTTATGATCAGATTTCACATTTCTGTCCAAAATTGTTATCCACAGGACTCAATGCTTTTTCATTTTCTTTTTTTTTCAGATGTGGAAGAAGTCAGGAAACCAACAAAAGCAGGTAAGTGACGTTTTAAATGTGTTGCGTCCGTGTCTGCTGAGATTCCTTCACATGTTTTGTCACCACACGACATGACATAACTACTGTGTGTGCATGTGTTTGTGTTTTGACCCCTCAGCCAAGGTGTCATTCAACTGGCGGGACGCTCTGAATCTGGAGGCTCAGCTGACAGAGGAGGAGATCATGATCCGGGACTCCTTCCGCGACTACTGCCAGGAAAAACTCATGCCTCGCATCGTCATGGCCAACAGACACGAACGTGAGCTCAACGGTCACCTGTGATCAGATCAGACAAGGGTTGTAACAGATAATAGAGAATTATTTTATCATCGAATGGATTAAATGTCATCTAGTTTATTGGGAGGATCTCATTGTAGCACAGACTAATTCAGCATCACATTTTATGTATTAAAAACTGCTGAGTTTCTTCCAAATATTTGATTATCAGTTTCTATTTCCCTACATGCGCTGTGCTACAGATTTCCACCGTGAGATTGTCTCAGAGATGGGAGAGCTGGGCATCCTAGGCCCAACCATTAAAGGTAAATAAAAACAAAAACTCTAAACATAGTCCTCATGATTATTTTTGTAAAGACTACACATGAAAGTATAGGATTATTTGCAATGAATTTCTTTTGACCTTACAGGATATGGCTGTGCTGGCACCAGTTATGTGGCGTATGGTTTGATTGCCAGAGAAGTTGAGAGGGTGGACAGTGGCTATCGCTCGGTCATGAGCGTCCAGTCTTCGCTGGTTATGCACCCCATCAATGCTTATGGCACGGAGGCTCAGAAGGAGAAGTACCTGCCCAGGCTCGGTAACAAGCTTGTTTTATTTATAAGATTGTTTCATTGAGCAGAGCACAAGACAAGTTTTTTTCCTTTTCTTTTGCAGCTCGTGGAGAAATCCTTGGTTGTTTTGGCCTGACGGAGCCTAACCACGGCAGTGATCCCAGCAGCATGGATACCAAGGCCAAGTACAATCAATCCAGCGATACCTACACTATCAGTGGAGCCAAGACCTGGTACGTTTGGAGAGACACACATTCCTAAAAAGCACTGTCACAGAGTTTTCTTAAAGCTGCAAGACAATAGCAGCATTTCCACCTTATGCAACAGTCAAGTTCAGCTGACCAATGTATGGTGTGTAGGTCTGGTAGCAATAGCTAACTTTAAATGAGTCATGGTTCCAAAAAAGGGAAGAGCACCTCTGTGGGGGTGGACAGGACTAAGGTGAGGTGCCGAGGCCTAGCCCTCACTACCCACTTATCAAGACGAAACTAAAAAGAAAACGGTCTATCTCTACTCAAAAACACATACAAATGGTGGCACTCACTACTTACCTAGTGTGTCTGACATAGATTCTGCTATGAGAACAGGCTGAATGCTACAGGAAGTCAAGCAAAAGAGAGAGAAAGCGCTCCTCTTTCAGGTCTTTCTTATTTAATCAACTCCTGGAGGATGAGTGGCTGCCTCAGCGATCAGCTCTCTCTCCACCAGCTCAGGTGGAAACCAATCATCATCAGGATATTCTGGGAAACCTAGGTGAGGGAGAGACTGGCAGAGAGAGAGAAAGGGGAGAAAGAAACAGAGAGAAACTCCATGTGCCCTACCTGACACGTAACAGACACAGTGACGCCCGCCAATTAATTCACAGAAGAAGACTACTGTGCCCTGACATTATTCTTGAAAAAAATAAAAATAAACAGCCTTAAATTCCCTCTCTATTGTAGAGTAAATGTCTTTTTTATATGGTACATTTTGAAAATTGTGATTTTCCCAGACCATTTCCATTGTAACCTACCGTACTGAACTGCACGGCTAGGTGGAAACAGGGCTAAATATAACGATGAAGAAGTGTAGTCCCGGATAATGATTCTCATTCTCTTTCCTCTCTTTAGGATCACTAATTCCCCCGTGGCAGATATTGCAGTGGTGTGGGCCAAGTGTGAAGATGGCAGGGTGAGGGGTTTCATCCTGGAGCGTGGAATGAAGGGTTTTGCCACCCCTAAGATTGAGGGCAAGTTCTCGCTGAGAGCGTCTGCCACTGGCATGATCCTGATGGATGAAGTGGAAGTTCCACAGGAGAACCTGCTCCCAAATGTCTCTGGTCTAGCTGTAAGTGACTGCTTACTCATCTCAAGATCATCTCCAGAATTAAAAAAATATATATATAACTATAACATTTTTATAGTGTTTAACTTTGAGCAAATATTTTTTATTTTTTTTAATTTTATTTTTTGACCAGGGTCCCTTTGGATGTCTCAACAATGCCCGTTATGGCATCGCCTGGGGAGCTTTGGGAGCAGCTGAATTCTGCTTCCATGCTGCTCGACAGTACACTCTGGACAGGTAAACAATATTCTGTTGACACTATGTGTGCAATAATGTATTGCACACAGTACTCACTACACTTAAAGGTCTTTTAATGTCTTTCTCTCCTCCAAACAGAATCCAGTTTGGCGTGCCACTGGCCAGAAACCAGCTGATGCAGAAGAAGATGGCTGACATGCTGACGGAGATCACGATTGGTCTGCAGTCCTGTCTGACGCTGGGCAGACTTATTGATGAGAAGAAGTGAGCCCTCTTTTACATTTGTTTTGGCCTCTGTTTGCCACTCCTCCATAAATTCCACTTTCCCTCTAATGTGATTATTCTTTTCATCCTCTTATAGAGCAGCACCAGACATGATCTCCATGCTGAAGAGGAATAGCTGTGGCAAGGCATTGGATATTGCCAGACAAGCCAGAGATATGTTGGGAGGAAACGGCATCGCTGATGAATACCACATTATCCGTCACGTGATGAACCTGGAGGCTGTCAACACATATGAGGGTAGGCACAGAAGATGCACAGGCGGCTACATCTACTCTAATTTTTGAAAGCTTGTTATCATAATTTTTAGTATAGTAAAGTGGAGTTATGCAACTCCACCACCAGAGGTCAGCAGTGTACATATTATTACTGATTGACACTTGGTGATTTGAAGTGCACTTTTTTTAAGTAAACTACACATGGTTTAAATAAATGTTTATACACTATTATATTTTTATCTCAGAAAACCCACAAGTTTCAGTGAAATTAACTTTGATATCTCTATGTTTTTTGTCTTAGGAACACACGACATTCACGCCTTGATCCTAGGCAGAGCCATCACTGGATTGCAGTCGTTCACTGTTGGAAATTAACATTTTTTCCCACTGTCTTGTTGTAATGGTACTCTATGGTGGAATAAAGCTGTGCTATCTGTTCAACTCCCCACGGAGAAACATGGCATCACTGAGGAGCTTTGCCAGTTGGGATGCCTCTGTTACAAATCCCTCATCACATCTACACTGTTTGTATAAACTACAAAAGGGAGACATCTTTTGCTGCTTTTTTCAATATAATGTGAAGATGGATCATCAACTGAACAAAGCACAGGGTCCAACTAAGACGTGACACATGTGTATAGTTATGTACTTAAAATATAATCAAGATTTCGACGTTATGCATGTAAAAAGTCACAGTCCTGCAAGATGATTTTTTTTTTCCACCACTGAACAGTATGTTAATAAACGGTCTGAATGAGTGCTAAAATAGAGAATAAAATTTAATTGAATCAAATTAAATTCTAATCTGTTCTTTAGATTGTCATGATTTGTTTATAAGTCATATAAATAAAGGGTGAACAGGTTATTCTATCTTTATTGGTTCTTCAATACTTGAAATGTATAAATAAAACATGGAATGAAATTTGTTTTCTTCGTCTCATTTCATGAGCTGTAACCTGAACATGAACATGAACACAGACGACTGTGTATTCTTGGAAAAAGTGGAAGAAGAAAGAGGAAACAAAACCATGGGTAATAAAATCCAGTCCAGTATTGGGAACAAACAAAGTAAACTCTACTGAATGCTCAAAAATTATAAACTCAAGAACGCATTAACATAGTAACATTATCTGTTTCAAAACTTTATAGCTATCAGAACAATATGGTGCTTTATTCTGGTGTCTCATTAATGGCCAGGCCCTCCCTGAGACTTGACAGGGCATGTGTGGCCTCTTGGAGCTCTTTGTGGAGCATTGTGCAGCTCTCCAGAACCTCAGACAACTCCTGCAGCTTCACCTGCATCTCATGACTGTTCTCCTCATACACCGTGTACATGTGCTCCTTCATCTGCTGGCTCACCTCTGTAACCTGGGGCAAATAATAATCCCACCGCTCACCAGATCAGAATATTGCACACAAAAGTGAGACCAGATGCATCAAATAAAAGTTAAGTACCTTCTCCACCAACTTCCCATGAAAGCTGTCCATCACTTTCTGGTCACTGGTGCGGCTGTTGTTGATATTTTCTACCAATTCCTGCATTCTTCCGGTGATGGAATCTATGCTGGAGCTACAGTAGATGTCAGCATACGGCAGATGTTTTATAGTAATAAAGAATAATACTGTTCGTCCTGCAATGTTTACTAAAAATATACATTTTGGAGTTGTCTCTGTTAATTGTTGTGTAAGAGATCGTGTACCTGACATTGAGCTCTTGAAATTCACTCATGCTCACATTTGAGGGCTTCCTTAATGGTATATCAGGATCTTCCTCCTGTGTCTGTAATTACAGAGAGAAAAAAACAGTAATTGCTCCATTGTCATGAGATGAAAGACGACAAAGCAATAAACACTTGCTGTATTTTTATGTATGAACCCAAAAACTAGTGTACAAAGATAGATAAAAATATTAGCCTACTAAGTGAGCAGCATAACTAAAACATTTAAGGAAAATGTCTACTGATGTTAATATTGAAGTGGGAAGTAGGCTCATTTCCCCCCCTATAGTGGCTATTCAATATATTCTTAATTCCTGGTGGGCTCCAGGAGGATAGCGCAATAAAAAGTCAATTTTTATGTATGGTACTTGGTCATGGCACAAAGAAGTAATAATAAGATTTTGGTTGATTGACACTGTGGAAAACCAAGCATGTTTACACTCTCTGAGTGCTGTCTAAGGTTTTATCAAAGTCCATTTTTTCATCTTTACATCCAGTAATGATTTTAACTAAAAACAAACCTGTCTTCCGACAAGCTCATGCATTGCATCCATATTTAAAACACTATATTTGAGATATACTATATATGTTTTCTATACGATGAAAGAAAGCAGTTGTTACCATCTGTGAGTCTTCATGTCTGGATTGGGGAGTGGAGTGGGAGTTTAGTCGAAACGTGCTCTCGAGGAAAGAATCCATTTTTCTTCCGTTACACAGTGCAGGGCTGAATCTGAAAGAGATTTTACAAGAAAATAAATAAATACATTTGAAATAACAACTCCTGTTAAAAGCACATCATTACCAATGCTCATCTGAATTGTCTTCAAACAGAACTAACATTAACATTAGTTAATTAGCTGACACATAGCCTACAGCTTAAACACCTTTACCTTTAGTTAAACTCTCACTGCCAAAACACATAACACACTCCTTAGCTTCACACGTCACAAATATTATCAATAACTATACACTTTAAGTTAATAAGACTTTCTGCTGAATATGTAGCTATCTCTGAACATATGCTAACGTTTGCTAGTTAGCTAAGTGCTAATACACTGCTAGCTAAACCTGTGGTTTGCTTTTAGTTTACAAATCAAGATAAAAGCCCACAGTTTCTAACATGTTAAGTGTTTTAAATAGAGCTGAAATAATGATATAATATAATCTTTACTGTCAAAATGAGAACATGTTCTCACCTGACTAGTGCTGACAGAGATATGTGTTAACACCTAAACAATAGGGAACTATTTTAGGCATTATTACCTTAGTGTTAGTTATTTTTACAGATTCATTTTTGGCAGGTCAGTTTGTAAGTCATCCAAATTTCTAAATTGCATATGGTTTGAATTAAATGTAACCTTTCAACAACGTTTTCTCTTAAAGGTAGAGCTAAGCTTAGAATACAATAAAACAAATACTATAACATAAAACGCACCACAAAACAAAAGGAAGGACACACAAACACTGACATCAATTTTGTTTAAATCTTAAGGAGCAGCCACTTTATAGGCTCTGTCATTACCAAAAAATTGAAATAATTCAACTACTTCTAACTTGTCACATGTAGACAACAACATTGTCACTGAATCGACCTTTATGATACTAAAAATTATAGTATTTCATCTTATTTACATCATGAAGTAACAGGGCCTTGGGCACAGAGATATATCTGGGAGTAGAGCAGGATTTCATTTTAGACTATTCAGCCAGGAAGTCATTTAATTATGGATTTATTTTAAACCTCAAAACAACATAAGCATTTCTTGGCAAACATGTTTCTTTGTTGATGTGTGTGTGTGTGTGTGTGTGTGTGTGTGCATGGTTTGAAAGTTCTGAGCACTTGATTGTTTGCTGTGGATTATTAAGTAATCTGTGTGGGATGGGAGGTGGATGGGGATGAGGGACTGATTGATCGCTGCCGGGATTGGAAGTGTAATCCCTCCCTTCCTCTCTCTCTGTGTCACCACCCACAGTCTGGATTATTTCAGTGGGGACGGCACAGCGCACAGCACAGGATGAACTGATGATGTGACACTAATGAACACAATGAAACTCGCTGTGTGGGAAAGTGCGGGTGAGCTGAAGCTGCAAAGATCCAAATGTGTTCATCTGGAAGCTGCAGAGACCTGGGCTTGACAGGTGGGTGAATTTATTCACTGGCCTATTTTCATATTGGTTGAATGTCTGCAAAAAATAAATCTTTCTTTTTGGGATCTAACTTTGACTCTGCCTTTCTGCTTTTAAGAGAGTGAGGTCTCAGCAAGAGGACACACCAAATCCGGGACACTTTTCACTTTGAATATAATGGAATAACTAATAACTGCAGGCTCATATTTGGTCAGCTCAATATGGACAGCTTTAATTACACCGGTGAAGGCGGACTGTCATACTTGGTTCACAATGGGGAGCCTCTGTACAAGGAGTACAAGCCTCCACCCAGGGACCTCATCCAACTCCCCAAACCTGTCATCTACCTCACCATGGCCGCCTTGGTCGTGGTCGCTGTTGCTTATGCCATCGTGGGTCACCTCATTAAAGACCTCATGCTGGATATAATAGGTACTCAAGTCTATTCCAGGCACATCAGCACTCACACACCAACAATTGTATACACATGTCCGTTAGTTTATTGACCTCTCCTTTTATTGATTTATTCCATTAAAAAATAGGTGAGACATCTGTACTCTGTATTTAATTATCCCTGAAGCAAAAACATGTCATATAATTGAGACTTTTCATGTAAGGCTCTCTATTCAACCACAAACATTGAATCAAACATGACTGATAGTGTGTTTAAGTGACTGTTCTTTGCCTTTGACTTCACTGATTTGAGCTGAGACTTATTGGTTCATGAAATCCTGATCTTTCTCTCTCTCTCTCTGTCCGTCCACAGACTGTTTACTGGGACCCATCGATGATGACTGTAAAAAAGACAGAGAGGTGGAGGGAGTCAGCCTGCTGAACATGCAGCCTGCCCTCAACCACTCCCACCCCAACGCGTTTCACGTGTGGGACCAAGACGACGTCATCATCCCGATGACACAGCAAATTGGGAGCCCAGTGTCCAGCCCTATTATGACCGCCATCCCATACTTACCTTCATTTTTCCCCAACACCATCCACATTGGCAGCCCCACCCACAACCAGCCAATCCCAAAGGAGAGTGAGGCATGAGGGGGAACGGTCCCAGGACAGTTCGATCATGGATGCATGACAAACTACGCATCATTCAGGACCTTTTATTTTCCACATTTACCAGGGATTACACGAGAGCCAATCTGGGCGAGTGGAATCACTTCTAATCTCTGTGTTTGACGAAGACAAAAACCTCTGAGCTCAGCGAGAGTCATCAGCATCATGATCATTCTCCTCTGCCTGCCAGTGACTCTTGTTACAATGTTATTCCAAACTGTTGGTGCAGCGCTTTGCCTGGTTCAACACTATATCCAACATTAAATAATCAAAATTCATAAGCAAAACCCTGTTAAGCAACAAACTCGGGATCATGTTTAGCCATGAACATGGGCGTGGCGTTAACGTCAAAGCAAATACTTCTGTCTCACTGACGTTTGTTAGTTATTTACTGAGGATTAAACTGTAATTATTACAGGTGTCAAATAAAGACGTACATGAATATTTGCTGACTTGTGTGTCACGGTTTTATCCTGAGACTGAATATATTCCAGTCTCTAGGAGGATCGGCCTTAATTACTAACTAATAGGGTAGAGTTAATTCACTTAGGGGAGGTGACCTCTTTAGAAAAGGTGACAGTGTCATACCATATAAGGACAAGTAGTGTCCATATAATTAGAGTCCAGTCAGCACATTTCTGTTGGATTATCATCACACCTTTATTGTCTCAGTTTCTGTATTAACATTGTTTTTTTTGGGAGAATTCTCATTGAGGCAACACTGCTCACTCATCTAAATCCAGAGTGTCTGTATTCAGTGACGGGTGAAGATTAAGAAGAGGAGATTAGATGAGCAGCTTGGCCTTTAATACGGCATCCTTTTATTACTTTAGAGCCACAGAATTAGATCATCAGACGGCAGCAGCCCAATCCGAGAGGGCAGACGTCACAACTTTTACCTCGTTATCCTGGTTGTGTGACAGGAAGACTGAGTTAAGGTATAATGAGGATTCAGACAGTGATGAGAGGGGAAGGGAGAGCACGAGGCAGCAGGTTAGGTCTGTTTTCAGTGTTCTTTAAATGACAATGAGCTGTGGTTGTTGTTGGTGCACAGCAGTTTTGATGCTATCTGGAGGCTACCGAGGTTCAATAACACACTTGAAAGGGAATTATTCAGCTGCAACATCCATTTTCTACCTCTTTGGGGTAGACGTTGTCATTGTATCTCACTATCGATGATACGATTCACACCGAAAACACTATTTTCTGCCAAAGTAAGAACAGGTTTCTGTTCTTAAATGGTCTAAAATGGTAGATGGAGTCTTTGCTCATCCTCAGAGCTGGAGGGGTTAGAGCTTATAAAATGATAAAGTGATAAACCAGATGCATGGTTCCACGACATAAAGCTAGATATTTCATGTTGAACCACTGAAAAGCTACAAGCTGAGGAAGCCGACCTGACATTGAAGCATTTTTAACTCGTATTTTATAACCTTAACCCATCACATTACCATTACTATGGCTCGACTGGGTGCAGGACTTCAGTCACATGGCAGCAGCTGCTAAAACCTAAGACATGGAGCTCATTGCACGTGATTCTGGATGAATGACTGTAGGTTAGGCTGTGGCTGAAAAGATCCGGCAAGTTCCCAAAACATTTTAACAGTTTAACAGTACAGCAGACTGCGGTAAAGGTCCAGTGAGTGATATTTGGGTGGGTTTATTGGCAGAAATTAAATATTCTACCCATAAGTATGTATAGTTTGTATAAGTGTATATATATACTTTGTACTATTTGTACTGTACACACATTTAAAGACAAGAAACTAAATAACTACTCAAACACCACCACAGATGGTAGAGATGCTCTACATCGTCATGTGACTAACTTGACATTGAACCCTGTGAGGCCGCCTCATGATCTGCAGGGAGTAAATGTTAATCAAGGTCAGGTAAGGTGACGGCTTACCCCCTGCACTGAACCATGCATGACACGAGCCAGCTGACTGAAACTTATCCAAAGTGGATTAAGACGACACTCGGCGGCTCTGAAGTAGTCAAGACGACAGCGCAAGAGGTAAAACACCAGTGAAATGTCAGACAACAGGAAATGATTGAATGTTTTTGGCTCGTTGAGGGATTTTTGAAGTACGCAATAAATCTGCACGGTGAAGTCGTTTGCATGCATCCATTTCCTGTGTGCACACTTAAACGGACGACGTCCAGCTATAAAACATCTGCTCACGTCACAGTAAAAGCAGTCAAGCTTAACACCTTAATGTGATGGCAGGAGAAAGAGATGCCTTTGCTCTGGTCAGTGCTTCACTCCCAGGTAACTGCTATTGGTTTGAGTTGATCCTGGCGTCAGTGACCGCCAGTCTGCTGTCGTTCAGCCTAATCCTCTGTTGGCAGGTCAGGTGGTTCTCAGAGACGGACGGAAGAACAGCGAAGCTGCAAGTCTCAACCTCTTCCGTCCTTCATCAGCAGCCAACCGTGTCCGCATTAACTTTTGCCTCTGGGCTCCTTTATGAGAACGTTAAATGTTACACAAGTCACAGAGAATGGCAGAGAACGTGCATTTTTATTAGTGCAGCATGCGTTTGTTATTGCAGACTTGCAGAGCCTTGCTGTAAACATTGGCACGGGCGCGTGTGCTCTTGGAGACGTTTTGCCATCAACTGCAACTCATCTCGGTAACAAACTGAATACTGATTTGTTTTACTGGAGATTTGGCAGGTGAAGTGGGGGGGGGGAACACAAAGTCTTAATATTTCTCATGGCTCAGACGTTGCCAGTTGTGAGATCATGGCATATCAAAACAGTGAATTGATTAATCAAGCACAGACTGGCCACTTTGTCATATTTACTGGTTGCTCCACGTTCCCATGTCTGTCCAAATTGATAACGTTTTATTTTCATTGCGCCAAATCACATGCGCACATCGTGAGGCTGAGACCCTGTAAGCTCGTCATAAAATCAGAGAATTTGTTAAGAAACACTTAATGTTCTTCTCAAACTAATGACAACTCTATATCTCAGGTTTATGTTGAAATCAAAATGGGAAGCTGATCTTGGAGAGAAGATCAGACAATACTTGGATTCGGTCCATTACAATGATGCACACGCGCACACACACACACACAAAAACCATATGTGAGACTTATAATATACTGTACTATTGACTACATCTGTCTAAGATGGAGTAAGCTGGCCCCATTTTATCCAAACCTGGATTCAAAAGGTCAATGGTGCAACCAAGGCCCAGCAGACCATCTACATTCATTTTGGTCTTGCCCTAGTTTGGAGTTGGTTTTGAAAACAACTTCACATGAAATTGCGCAAAAGACAATTGATCCAGAGACACATTTGGCCATCTCTGGGGTGCCCCATAGCGAGCTAAAGTCTATAACTGGAAAGCCAACTCTCCCCTGTGCATAGTCGCTGGACGGAGGAGGTAAAGTCACATTAAGAACTGGATAAGCTAAGATATTTCACTCAGGGCTCGGTTGACAAATTCTGGAAACTATGGCAACCTTTACTGTACACACTTCAAGAGTGACTTACTTTTACATATAATTTTGCAAAGGTGTTTGTATGTATATAAAGTGCATTTATTGTCCTTTAAACAAAAAAACTTTTCATTTTGTGTTTGTTTTGTGTCCCGGCCAGTCCTCTAGGGTGGGTACAGTGGAAGGTTACAGTTCTTGTGATACTGTGTTGCCAAAAAAAATCAAATAAAAACATTAGATTATAAACTCATAATAGGAAACAAATGTTTCAGACAAAACCAATAACCATAAAATAAGGAAATTCAAGGACATATGACCACTTCCCAACACGACACAGCAAAAGGAAATCAATTAGTCACAAGCCTGTGGTAGAAACTTCACATCACAGGGTCACAAGACTTCGACCACGCTGACGAGACGCTTTACAAACCGTGTTTTTATTAAATTATACAATAAATTTACATCTAAAACTATTCGAATTCCTTTAAAACAAATCAAATGCTTTGAAATATCATTGCAGAAGTTTAAAAACACAGCATTAAGAGCCATTCATTTGATCTCAAACAATGCTACACCACTGAAAACTCAACTCGTCTAGTTAAACTCCCTCTGAGAGAGGACCGTGCGATAGAGTGACGTGCCTTTAGCCTGCAAAAAAGTCAGAACCATCTTGTTCTTGGTGACCTCCGCGTGGACAAAGCCCCCCAGCGTCGACGCTTGTCCGGTGAAGAACTTCACCGAACCTTTGGGATTGTGGTTCCAGTGGCGGATGTCCGGATCCAGGAAGTTTCCGGCGCCACTCACCACGTAGCCTATACCAGACTCTTCAATGTACTGAAGAAGCAGAGAGGCAGGATTTTAAACTGAGGCTCATATTGAAAACTCACATTAGAAAACACCTACAACAACAAGAAGCCTTCACGTTGGACTCACCTGCAGATTGTGGTCGTGTCCACAAAGGTACGCTGTGGCCTTGTATTTGAGGAGGAGAGGATGAAGCCTCTGCAGCAGACACTCGGTGGGCCCGTGTTCAGACACGGACCACACGGGGTAATGGCCAGCGACCAACAGGAAGTCCGCCTTGGAGCGGGCCAGTCTCGCCTGCAGCCAGGCCAGCTGACGGTTTGCATCCACCGCATGCAGGGGACCTCTGGGCTGCTCGTCCAGGAAGTCGTCCGAGTTACCGCACAGCATGATGGTGTCGAGCATGATGATGGTCAGGGTCTTCCCAGTGTTGGGGATGCGGAAGTTGAGCTCGTAATAATAAGAGGGAAATTTCCTGAGGTAATTGTCGAAAAAAACCAAATCAGTTTTGTGGATTCTTGTATTCTATGATAATTCAGCCCTTTTAGGTTTCTCCTTACCATCGGTCTGATTTCTGGGTGTAATCAATCTGGGCTTTGACATTCCCAGCATGGTCGTGATTGCCAGCAAGCACATACCAGGGAATTTTGAGAGACTTCGCCGTGTACACGTACTCAAAGGTGTCCTAATGGGAACATTGAAAACGTTACATCCCCATGCCGCTGCAATCATCCACTGAACGGATCAGAGGTCCAACACTGACCTTAAACCGAGGAGAATCCACGCTGTCCACACCTTTGAAGTAGAAGTTGTCGCCAAGGGACAGAACAAAGTCAGCTCCCATCTGCTCCGCTATTTTGCTCATCTCTCGAGCAGTAGCCTTCTGCACAGCGGTGATGTACGGTGGATAGGGCACGCCACCCCAGTCTCCTATGGCCAGGAACCTGATGGATGTTCGGTTTTCTTTTGAGGAAACAAGAGAAAATCTCAACAGTCGAGTCTCAGGTACACAAGATAATTTAGGCTGATGTGAAACAACACTTACTGCTACTTTCACCCAGGTCTTGGAAGGCAGTGGGGTAACAGTAGGCCACAGAGATGGCAGCAATCCAGATGGATACCAGCGTGAGTGCCATCTTCAAAGACAAGAAACAGATCCTCAGTTAGCCACCGAGCGAGACACTCTACTGGTGACAGACACGTTCAGCCATAACTGAAAGGAAACTCGTGCATGAGCTCAGAAGAGGAACATGAAACCTGCGCAATAACCCACAGCTGCAACTTACCACGTACGCCTCTGCTTCCTCTCACCTTCCCACAAACCTTACAACAAAAAAAAAACAACCCAGCATGCCCTCTGGTTCTTTATGCCTAATGGTGACTTGTGATTGGCTGCAGCCTGAAGCTGACACATTCCAGCTGCAGCTGATAGAGGCTAATGGAAGTAGCCATGAGTGTGAGGCTCAAAGTGTTTGTTATATGTGCTCTTTCATTATCATCTGGTGAAACCCCTCAGCTCTAATAATGTCCATCACGCATCACACACACAAGTAAACGTGTCCCTCCTCTCTGAAAACAAACAACATTAAGTGGCATTAGGTGTCACTTTGTGGAGATAATAACGTGAAAGTTAAAACACTCACGGCTGACAAACGCTGAGGTGTCTTCAGGATGACCTGACGGGACACTCTCTGTCCTCAGAGTGCTCATCCTCTCCTCCTTTTATCAGCGTCCCAGCAGGAGGACGAGCCACATGGTTGTTGCTCACACCCTGACTCAGTCTTGGGACTAGAGGGTCATTAGGGCCTCATGTGACCTACAGGGGTTATTATAGCTGTTGTCCAGACTCCACTTGTTCCACTTCAGTGTTAATCACTTGTTTTCCTCTTTCAGTTAAAAAAAAACAAAAAAACAAAACATGTTTGGGTTATTTGAGAACAGGAAATACAGCCTGCTGAGTATTCAGCAGCCACTTTATGAGGAACACAGAAGTGATTGTGCACAGGCATACTAGACAAATGCTTACATCCAACACCCCCTTAATGGAGCCCCTTTACAGCATGTGTAGTGTTGTGCAGCAGCAAAAAACATAAATAAGTGATAAATAAATAGGCCCCACGAGAGCCGGCCCTGATGAAGCCCCTAAAACTCCATCCACGCTAATATACAGCTCACCACTGCTACATCAAAACTCCTTGGGAGGATCGATGAGGACAACCCCCTGAAAACACACTGACTGACCTGCGGGTGGCAGTAATGAGGCCTCTCTCTATCAAAGCCTGCTGAAGTGGATGTCAATGTCAATGTGACATTTATTCATAGTTTTATTCATAGTTTAAAACAAAGTGCTTTACAGGCTCCATCAAACAATGAAGTCAGTGAATGAAAGCAGGATAAAACAACATCATTCTCTCATTCCACATGCCCGTCCAACCAGGAAGCCCAGATTCATCCGAGTTAAAAGCCAAAGAGAAGATTTGGGTCTTTAGCAATGATTTAAACTGAGTAACAATACCAGTAGACTTTAAGTGAGTTGGCACTGAAGCTTTCTTCATGATTGAAACGAGATCTCCTTAAATGTGAATATTTTCCAGTTTCTTTGCTCCATAATAACAAAGAAATCATTTCAACTGAATCATTTTGGTTTGTGGACAAAACGAGACATTTGAGAAAATCATTATTTACAGGTTTGACAAACACTGATCAACGTTTTCTGACATTTTATACTCGATTATACAAGAAAACAATCGACAGATAAATCGATTATGAAAATAATGGTCAGTTGCAGCTCTGGCAGTTTGTTCCAGAGCCTCGGTCACCTTCACTTTTGCATCCGGCTCCAGGAGAAGCTGGTGAGCTGACCATGTCACTCTGACTGGAGTTGAAAGGTAACATACATAAGGTGGAGCTAGTCCATATAAGATCTTTATAAGATCAACCAATAACATCTTAAAATCGAGCCTAAATTGGACGGGAAGCCAGTGATGGGTGTGGTTCCCTTTTCCTCTTCCCAGTTAAAAGACGCCGTAGCTGAAAGAAACTTGGTTTTGACAACTGAATTGATTAGTTTGTTGAGTCTCCAAAGCTTTTGGTCAATGAAAGTGAGCTAAAGGGCCAACCATATTGTCCATATCCAGATATTGACCAAAAACTACCATCTCTTATGAATAAGCAGATCTGTGACACCTTAAAATATTCTCCATTCATGTGTTTTTATTTGTTGAGGACTAAGTTCTATTCCATTAATATATTTTTATATTATGTATATTTTGCAGGCAATTTCTTATATTTTTCTTCAAATGTGCTGCTATAACACACAAAAAGAGTTCCCAATCTCCCGGTGAAGTACATCTGTTTATTTATGACCTAAATTCACCCTCAGCCCCGGCTTTGCCAAACACATAGCTGGGATATATGGACCGTCTTTATGATACAGTGATAGCACAATGTGAAGCATATGCCTGCGCTACAGAAGCCATTTCAACGACTCCAGGGTGTTGCAAAACTTTCTCAGTAACACACATGTGAGGAATATCCCTGGAATTTTGAAGTGAAGCTCAAGTTGACCCGCAATAATTCAAATCCCACTCGGGGCAGCTCCGCTGTGTCCTGAGCTGGCGTATTCAGCTTCAGACGGTTAGTGCTGAAATATCGGCCATTAAAAATCCTTATTCATGTTCCTGAATCAAAAAAAAAAAAATAAAAAAGTACCCGTCACAAACTCGGCTCCAAAGTAAGAGTCATTTATTTTTGAGTTAGTAGAACACTTTGTGACATAAATGGGCAAATCGGTTCAAACAACAAGCAGCATTAAATCCAACCCATACACTAACACAGGACCAGTATGCTAGAATTTTAAAAAACACTAGAAACCAAGGAAGAGAATTGGATGAGGGCATGTTTTGTTTTGTTTTTTCACAACATGCACATAAGGGCTGTATCAGTTAAAAGAAAAGTGGGAGAACCCGAATCTGTCGTCTAAAATTACTTTTCACTGGAGAAAGTAAACAGTTAGGAAACAAAGAAACAGCAAAAAAATACATCACATTTCCTTTTCCCGCTCAGAGGCGATAAAATCTTAAAACGATAAAATCTTTTCACATGAACAGTCAGATTCAGGGGATAAGGGGAGGGGAGAGAGTCTGTACACGGTTGGGTCATCTTTAATAATTCATGTTGTCGTTGTTGTTGCTGTTGCTGTACCCGGTGTACGAGCTCTGGTTTTGTCCTTCGTAGCCCTGGTACACGTTGTACCCCTGCTGATTCCCCCAGGATGACTGGCTATCCCAGCCTGAGGAAGAACATCACAACCACGAGTCATTTCCTTTCACATTTCTGCGTTAATCAATTAATAACCAGCGGATTTCCACTTGCTACTCACCATAATTATTATTATACACTTGGCCTCCCGTCACTGAGCTGGGGTAAGCTGTGCTGTACATGGAGTAGTTTCCTCCCTGGCCCTCGCTGGAACTCTGCGTCAGCATCTTCTTCTTCTCGTCTCCATAGCCGTAGCTGTAAGGGCTCTCCTGGTCAGCAGGGGGCGGCATCGACTGGTAGCTCTCTACTTTGATGTCGCTGGAGTCGGGGTTTGCGTTGGAGGAGGGCGGGCAGGCGTACGTGGTGCTGATGCTGCTGCTCTCGGGGTAAAAGGTGCCGTAACCGGCGCTGCTGTCTGAATCGCTCGATCCAGTGGCTTTGGCTGCGTTGTTACCGTAGAGTTTATCTAAAAAAAAAAAAAACAAGACCCAAGACATTTAAAATCATTGTTTAATGTCATTTTAGTTTGCTAAAATTCTTCAAGTGAACTAAACCCACTATTTAATTGAGTTTCTATTTACTATTAGAGTTTCATTTGATATTTTTGAAAAGCTAAACCAGCCTTTACCAAGAGATATAGAGTGTGTTTCATAAATGAATCACACGTGCTAATTTATTTACTGTTTAATGTCTTGAAACTAGCTTATTTAATCCAAACTAGAATATAATGAAATACCTGCAAATGTTAACATTAGAGAAACTGGAGCCAAATAATATTTTCTTCATTTTTTTCTGCTTAAAAATAATGACGATTACCAAAATAATTGCCAAATCCTTTCAACCAACGAACAGATGAATACATTCATGAATCCTTTAGGCTCCTCACAACAGCAGCACAACATAAATATGTTACTGAATGTGGATTTATTCACTCCACTTCAACACTTTCCGTTTTCATGATTTCTTTGTTATTTGGAGCAAAGAAACCAGAAAATAGAAAACATTCAAGAAACTGAAAAATCACAAAGCTTGTTTTAATTATTAAAACAAAACAAAACACTGAAACCCATTAATCAATTCTCAAAACAGCTAAATGCAGCAGCTTATTTGCGTGCTAATGACATTTGGAGACGCATCATTCCTGTTGTTATCCAGTTTTTCAGGCACACGCACAAAACGCCACGACAACCTCTTGCTTTCACAGTCACAGAGATGAGTAGTGGATACTTACGGTAGCCTGTGCCAGAGCCGCTCTCATAACTGTAGTTGGCTTTTCAAAATAATGGAAAGAAACGAGTTCAGTTCAGTTTCCCTCATTGAGTATATGTCGCAGATTTCTTTGTGTGGTTTTCTTACTGTTGTTATAGCTCGGCCCCGAAGAGAACGGTTTGCCCCGGCCCCTGCCTCGACCTCTGTGGGGACCCCCCCAGCCACGGGAGGCGGAGTCTGAAGGAATTCCACGAATGGTCCCGAAACCTGGGATGTGCTGCAGAACATGACACGGTAGAAATTGAATGAGCCGACTGCCACAAAAATCATCGTCAAACATGCAAAGAAACACGAGCTGGACACCGTACCATGTCGGTGTAGGTGAGCTTCTTCTTTGAGAAGTTTCTGTTGGGGTTCGACAGTCCACTGTCGTCCGGGAACAGCTTCTCCAGAGCAGCGAGGGCAGCGTACGCCTTCGCCTCCTTCTTATTCGAGCCTCTCCCTTTGAATTTCTGCCCGTCCACCTCCACCTGAGAGACGGGAAACAAGAGGAGATTTGTTTCCTTTTTACACTCTGCATACCCGACTTTCTAATATGCTGCGTTTCCATCACGGTACGGCACGGTTTGGAATGGTGAAGCCTTTATTTGGTAGGCCCGACACAACAGACAACAATGGAGGACGTCCAGCAGCTCTTTCTGTCCTGCTTGGTTTGAGGCCGTTTGTCTCAACAAGACGTCAGATTAGGCTTAACGTCTGTGCGAAATTTAACGTAAGAAAAACGTTACGGAGCAAAGTTTTTCTGTCGGCCAATCAGGTGACTGTCGTGGGTGGAGCCATGTGTACCGTTTTACTCAGGTACCCCAAGGGAAGGGTATTTTAGTACTATTTAGGGCTGCAACTAACGATTATTTTCATAATCGATTAATCTGTCAATTATTTTCTCGATTAATCGATTAATCGTTTGGTCCATAAAATGTCAGAAAGTGTTGATCCGTGTTTCTCCAACCTGGAGAGGACGATGTTCTCAAATGTGTTGTCTTGTTGTCTTGTCTTAAATGATTTCTTTGTTACATGGAGCAAAGAAACCAGAAAATATTCACATTTAAGAAGCTGAAAAATCAGAAAAACTCACATTAATTCATTAAAAAGACTCAAAATAGTTGACAATTCATTTGGCAATTGATTAATCGAGTAATTGTTTCAGCCCTAGTACTATTCCTAATGGAAACGCAAAAAAAAAAAAGGTACCGTACTGCACCAAATGGAACCGTTCCACTCATTGGAAACAAGGCTTTAGTGAGTTTTCTTATTTGATTCTACAACCGAGGATCAGTCTATGTCCTCACTACCCTGTTATGGTTTTTCGTCCACACTACACTCCAATGGAGACTGACTGTATTTGTTATTGGAAAAAAACACTTTAGTCTGGAGACAGGCACAAAATGACGATGCAAGCAGCTGCATTCATTTATCGATTAGTTCTCACAGGCTCCAACTTGACTATCAGCTGTGAACAGGAAGCTCTGTTACCACTTCCTTTCAATTTCCACCTCGTCATCGGTCTCATAATGTAAATCCTTGTTTATATTCACTGCTCACTTATAGCCATAAGTTAAACTTTCTGGAACAACTGCAGAGAACAGCGGTGCCGACTCACCTCCATGACAAAGCACTTTTCGTGGGAGCCTCCCGTCTCTGCAGACAGCTCGTACTTCAGGCTGCGACGCTTCTCATTCAGCTCCATCACGGGGTTCTTGCCATGTTTGGTCAAGATGGGCCCCATGCCGCTCTGTTCAAGTGGCCAAACAACTGTTTAGGTACTAAAAAAAAAAAAGGGCTTTGAATGCAATGATACAGAGTGAGAAGAGCATGTGCATACATCTTCTGACGTAGTCGAGGCTGCAGTCGTGTCCTTCGCCGTTCCTTCAACATCCTCAGTGGGTTCTTGTTTTATTTCTGAGCCTGTCGGGAGACCCAGATCCTGCAGGACCTGTAAATGACCAAAGTTACAAATCGTGTGAGGGAGCCCATTCGTGAATTACAACAGAAACAACCGATGAGCAAAGAAAAGAAAAGCGAAAAGTCTCTCACCTTGGTGGCCACGTTAAGTTTGGCAGCTCGTTTGGAAGGCCCAGTGGACTCGTAGGTGACCCCGTTCAGGTCCACAGCCATGGTGAAGACCGGCTCGTGGACTGGACCAGTCTGAGATAGGAGCCGGTACTCGAGGCCAGGTCTGTACTGGTTCAGACGCATCACTGCGTTTATGTTGAAGTCTTCAGTGACTACAGATAAAAAGACAAAAGAAAAGAAAAGCTTTTTAATATTTGTTGTATTCCCCAAAAATGGATTTAACGCAATCTCTTTTTTAAGCACACTGAGAAAAAGGCTTTTTTTCTAATACTAATAGTATGGACGTGTGTGTTCATACACATTAAAACTCCACCCAATGTAATTTTGGCGTGATAATCCAATACAAGCCGTGCACATTTTGACTGTATTTTATCTTTTTATTATTACTTAATATAACCTCACTGGCCACTTCTTTAGACACTCCAGTTCAACTGCATGGTGGAGATGAACGGCTGAAGGTCAAACCGAGCATCAGATCAGGGGAAGAACGGCGTGTCGTGGTTGTAGGCGTTAGATGAGCTGCTTCTGAGGATTTCACAAACTGCGGATCTGATGGAATTTTCTTATACGTAAGGTTTACGGAAAATAACGGAATCAGTGAAAATAACTTGTTGATGCCGGAGAATGAAGATATTGGTTTGAGGTGATAGAACAGGAACAGGAACTGAGATGTGCTGAAGACCATCTCTGAACGCACAACATATCAAACCATCAGACCACACTGGGTGCTGCTTTATTATTATTATTATTATTATTATCATCATCATTAGGTACACACGACCTAAAGAAGTGGCTGTTGAGTGTAAATTTTATTATATTATATCTTTTTTTTTTTTGCCTTATTTGCAAATTCTATTTTCTTTCTTTTTGCACAAATGAACAAATAATAAACCACCATAGAAAAGTGACAGAGGAATGCAGTTCATGAAAAATGTTATGTATTCAATTTCACAGGGAAATAAATAATAATGACAAGTAACGTGGATAACAGGAAGGATGACATTTGGAACAAACAAACATTAAATTGATGATTATTTACAGTAAACTTCTTAAGGACGACTTAAATCTATACAGGCTATCACCTCCCATTATAGTGATAGCCATGCTCCATTATGGTTTTTAAAATGATTTTAGCAGAAAATAGTAATAATAATAATAATCAAAATAATAATAAAAAATCATGACAAAACCTAAAAATTTCAGAGCAGATAAAATGGTGACACAAGACGAAAAGCAACATCTGTCTCCTTCGATGGATTGACACTGAGCAGCCAACTAATAACGTGGTTGATCAGTTTACATGTTGCTAAAAAATAAAACTAATAGACACACATATGTGCACCAGTGAGTGGTCATCAGATTTGAAAATAAAAACATTAATTTTTTGGGTCATCTTCACATTTCACATCTGCCAGTTACACACAAGTAAAAAAAAGCTCAGCCTCTGATGATCATTACTGACATGATTTCCTTCCTTTCTGGAACTTGGCGAACTTCCTCGGTTTGCCGTGGAGCTGCGACGCCTTCTCGTCTCTGTCCAGCTCGTTGTACGGCCTCTTCGCGGGCAGACTGACGGACAGAGCGGGAGGGATCTGGGCTGCGAGACACAAACACAAGGCTTTTGTCACCAAAGCATTAAACGGTTCCGTGAACTGCATGGGAATGAGGAAAGACGGCAGACTGCTGCGTGTGTACGTACCTGAGTCTTCTCTGTTGCTGGCACCGAACGATTTCCGTGGTTTCACAGGTATGTACTCCCTTCCGACAACCTTGTGCATCTGTCCGAACGCACACAGCCTCAAGGCGATCTGAGAAACAGAACACAGAGTCGGATGCTTTTCCAGGCTTCAGAATCAGGAGTCTGCTTGTTTGTCTTAGCCTCGTGTTACCTGAGCGCTCTGTGTGATGTCCTCGCGCTGCTGCGGAGTTAACTTTTCGGTGGCATCGACCGGTTCCTTTTCACAGGGATCTTTAATTCCAGGGCCGTCTGTTGCACACGTACAGAAAGAGTTTAGTTCAATACAAAGTCACACCCAGTATAGGAACATTTGTGCTTGATGTTGACGAGCTCACCCCGCAGGAGAATTCCAGAGGCAACGCACTCAAACACCCTGCGGAACGCTTCTCCAGCTCCCAGTGGTCTCTCACACGTAGCAATAGCCTTCTCTACCAGCAGTTCAAGAGGCTGTGTGGAGAAAAGGGAAGCATGGATACACGATTGGTGAAGACGCCGCACCGATAACGACGCATTTAGACCTGGTATTAACTTCTGAACTGAGAGATCAAGTCCCACACAGTAAGGCATTCACGAAAAGCCGATTTATCGACGCCAGTGGCACAAGTCGGCAAGTCGTGTGTGGTTTTCCCGCTCTCTGATTCAAGAGTTTGGTACCAGGTCGGTGTGTGGAGTGCGGCCGGGCTACGGTCACCACACCACGCTGGGGTTAGAGGTTCTGAGTGTGGCAGCGGGCAAGTTGGTGGAGTTTCGGACGAGCGGATTATGGGAAAAACTCATCCCAGGGTGCGGACGTAGACCAGACTAGAGCCGGGTGGGAGAGATCTTAAGCACTTCCTGTTGTGCACTTAAAATGACCTGAAAATTCAACGCATGAGCCTTTAATGAGTCCGACTGTACAGATGTGTCCATCAGATGTCAACACGTCACAGCACTGCGGTGTGAGCTGTCATGACTGTCAGCTCCAAACGTGACCAACGATCGCCCATCTATGAGGGACACATCCCATATTAGGGCAGCCATAATGCACCTTTCAGTTGTTTTAAACCCCAAAGACGACGATTTATTTAAAAACAATACAAAAAGAAGATATAATTATAGGAATGTACCAAGTGTTAATGGGGGTGTTTCGAGAGCACCCCTGTTTCCCAGGTAACAGCGCGTCTTCAGAGAACACTCCAGTTTGCATTTCACAGCTCGACTACAAACATGGCGTTTCATATAAAAACGGTAAGCTAACTTGTCTGCGTTAGGTTGCTCCGTCCGTTTTGAGTACATGAACATATCAGATTTGGCATATTTCAATGTTTTAGTCTAATTATCGTTTCGATTCATTTTATAACTGCAGGCGCACCTGCCCGCAACAACGGCAGCAGTCTATCTGTGTCTCAGTCTCGCTCTGTGCGAGGACATGCACAGAGCCAAATAATCTAAATATTCCTCAACAGTTCTTGGGCCAATATCACTAGTTGACATAGTATATTTTCGGAAATCATGGGCTATGATCTTGCCCAGACGCATGTGATGCAAAACGGTGTCAGAGCCCCCCCCGACAGAACAGATGTTAATACCAGGTCTAAAAACAAAACATCAGGGTTGCTGACAGAGCTAGAAACATTCATACAAGACTTTGTCCGACTTAACAACAGTTTCCTCACCCATCCTGTGAGTGGCGTCCAGGTGGGAACACGGTGACACAAGTCCCTCATGACGCGGATCACAATAACGGCAGAACTCAGGCTGCTGACTTTTGCCTAGAGACACAAACAAAAGCCAGTTCATTCAGGAGCGGACGGCTTCACTGCGACCTGACCACTGTGCTTTCTGGGTTCTCACAAAAAGGACGCAAACAAAACAAAACAAAAAAAAAAGGTGAGCACAGAACAGTCAGAAGAACCAAGCCTTCTTCAGATCAACAACTGTTAAACCTCATATTTATAAGAAGTATTAGACACTTGTCTACACTCTTACAAAGTACAGGCGACATTTTAACAAATCTAATATGTTGTGTTCATACCAATGATTTATTTAAATCTGTCATTGGTATGAAACAGCAGATCACTCCTCCAACCTTTTCTTAAACAATTAAACTGCGTGACATTTAAGGATTATAAAAAAAAACACATCAAAAAGGAAAGTTTAAAGCACAGTTTAAGTCTCTAAAAATATAGAGGGAAAAATAAAAAGATGATTCAAAAGGAACAGTTCAACCTTATGTACAAATAAGGACGTGAATGCAAACCTGGAACCACTTGGCGTGGCGGAGAGACGCCAAGGCAGTAAGGCATTTCTGCCTGTCCAGAACGTCCAGCGGATCGTTGACTGTTCGCGTTTCTATTGTCGAGGTGGGGTAAGAAGAAAGAGGTACAGTTTGACCAAGGGGGTTGGCTCTGTCTTGCAGCTCAGGGAGAAGCAGCTTTCCACAAACCAGCAGCAGGGAAGGGGGGTGGGGGGGGGTTCCCAAAAACCTAAATCCCAACTCCCAACAAACCTGACAGTCACCTGTCACTGCCACAGTTAACTTCTCACCAGTGTGTAAACGTGAAAGTGAAAAGACTGTCATAAAGACACAATGGTATAACCATACAACATGGTATAGCATGTTGTCCGTGTCAGTCTAGCGCCCCCTTTCCCTTAGCTGCTCAGGCATGGGTTTGCTGCTTTCCCCTCCTCCTGAGACAGTGTGTCCAGTTGGTCAAAGGTCCAGCATTCCTAAAAAACTTGACAAACTAAAAGGCAGTCAGTTGTAAATCACAAGCATTTTAAAGAAATCTACACGTCTGCGCCAAACTGCAGCAAAATTGATGGAGCGCCTATTTCCAACACTTGATCGAACAGGCTTAAAGTCAAAGACTGGGAAACACAAAGAGCCATACCAGCTTTGTGCGAGTTTTGAGCCGCAATCTTAAACAGTACGTACAGTGCTCAGCTACTCTACCGCCAGCAACTTTTACACAAGTCAGCTTATGTACTGGTGAACGAGAGATAAGACGGACTAAAAACTGTAAAACTCATCAGCAGAAAAGGTTATTGCAAGATACCTACAAACAAAGTTTTGGATTTTTCCATTAGTTTTAGCTTTTATTTCCTGGGGGTGGGTTTTTATGGTTTTTTATTACAAATAAAAACCCATAACCCCTAGTAGTCACACAGGTGCACCCTTGGTCCTTATATTATAACAAATAAAGACAAAGCAAAGACAAAAACTAAGCATATTTCCACTAAAATTGTAGTTTGTTTTGTAAACACCACAAATTAAGGTGTTTTTATTATAATCTAGTTTTTATAAAGGAAATGTTTTTTTCAATTTAAATTTTCATTCGTTTTCGTTAACTATTAACCTGGTGACAAATGTTAATAACTGTCTCTAATATTCATCTTAAGTAGAACTGTTAACCATTAGTTACACATATGAAAGTGATAATTAAAAATTAATATTTCTTATAGCAGACAAACCAGTAAACATAATTAGATTTAATTCAACTTATAAAAATTGGTACCCAAGTTATGTAACCTGACTCTAGTGAAGTAGAATGTACACAATAGTTGTCTAAATTGTTCTTATAATACAATGCGACTCGTCAAACAGTTTAGCTGCGACTACAACGACTTTATCTCGATGTACCTGAGCCGTGCAGAGTCAGTAGAGTTGTGCACTTGATCAAATAAAACTGTCTTTTGAAGCTAAAATCCTGATCACAATCATGTCATGACCTTAAAAGGTCCAGTGTGTAAAATGTATGTGAAATTATTTTCATTTGGAAGAAGTAAGAAGTAAGAATATTCAGCTGCAACATCGACAACAATAAAGGTGCTAAATATTACACACTGGACATTTGCATGTGCAGCTGCAGTGTGGCTTGTAGTCTATGGACCAAAACTGCACTGACACTGGTATGGTTCTGTACGCGGAGCTTAAGCAAACTCCCGCTGTCCATTAGAAAGAACTCACTGTGTCCTGTAGTCTTGTGTAAATATAGTTCATGCTGATTAACACGGAAGCTACGAAAAACACTCCTCTATTTCTCTCTCTCTCCACTCCTCATTGCTGATCAGTTTTGCTGCAGCTGGTGCCAAACTGTACATGTTCAGCATCAAGTACATGCATTGCGCGCATTACCCTGTTATTCTTGAAAAAAGCCTTCACTTTTCAAACATGAAAACAATTCAACAAGAATAGACAAAGTTGTTTTATGACTGAGACAGTGTTATTAACAACATCAGCGACTACAGAGGAAATGTGGTGCTGGCAAAGGCCAGTGTGTCGCAAAAAAAAAAAAACAATGACAGGACTCACGAGCGAGTGAAGAGCCAACATGAATTGGTTGTTCACTGGCCTCATTCGGGGGGAAAACAGCCACTGCACAAGCTCCACTGACGTTTCACACGATGATGCGGGTGATTTGAAGGGTCAGAGCACAGTTGCAGATCAGTGGAGCAGTGCAGTGTCTGCGTACTGAAGACACACACAGTCAGCCTTGTGGTACAGTAGCTGAGGCTACACCAACATATCTACCTTCTTCTTCAGCAGTTTCACTCTCTGGCTCCATCCTGACAACAGGTGATGTCAGATGGACAGTCAGATTCAGGATTGGCTCCTTTGTGCTCATTACAATAATGGCCGCATCCTCCATACACTGGCTTACTGTATACGTCCCGGACGAAATAGTCTATGGAAAAGAGAAACAACAAGTCAGGACGGCATCTTTATGACCTGTATAGACTTGGTACTAACATACGTGCTGAGTGGTACGACAACTAACTCTTCACACAGGTCACTAGAGATACGTTAAAAAAAGATCTCCGTTTATGACGCCAGTGTTTATTTGAATACAGGGCAGGAGAAGCCACACAAGGGATTCAAAAATTAAATTATGATTTTTCTGACTAGGTTCTAATGCAACTTGAGCATATAAATATTTTTTCTACATTTATGTAATGCTTTGTGGCATAGACAAAGACCAATCAAATACAGAATGATTAAATTATAGCCTTTGTGACTTGCAATTTTCAGCTTGAAAATTATAAACTGTGCAGCTCTAAGCCAAATCCAATCTCATGTGATCATGGGAGCCACGTGTACTGCACATTTTACATTTAACTCCACTTTGATCTTTACGACAGATGCAAATACCAGTTCTGAATGGGGCCTATATCTTTTTATTTATCATTTTTAACAGCTGCAGGTACGAATTCCTACCTCTAACTCTGCAGTTAGCCTTTCAGCCACTTCTTGAAGCAACGTGGATGTAGGCCTGTTGGAACAAAGCAGCACCAGCTCCAGGTCCTGGTCTCCCTTCAAGAGGAGTCCTTTTGCTACAAGTCCAACCCGCATTACACCACGCAGGACAGGATCTTTGGACTTGGTACTTCAAAAAGATAAGGAGAGAAAACACATTTCAAAACAAAGAAATAATAACATATTTTAAAAGCCCTGGAGTGCACTTTTTAGTCAGTGGGACATGTGCCTAATGAGATTTGAAGACCCTACTTACCTCTGAGCCTCAGGGTCTTTGTTGTCTTTCGGTGTGTCCATCTGGTCAGACACGGTCTTCAGAGCACACTCCACATTGGAGACAACATTCTGCACCGCTGCCAGCTCCTCTGAGGAGGGATACACTTCAGAGTGTTTGGCTACCACATGGCGATCATATGGCCCCTTGACGAGCTTGGTCGAATCAGGCTCCTTAATTGAGGGAAAAAACAAACAAAAAAATAAAATAAATTAAATCAATATATAAATACAGAACCAAAGCAAGTTTATGTAGGAAAAAAGAAAGGCACAGAACACACCAGAAATATCAAGTGCACGTCCTCTGATAGGACGTGCACTTAAGAATCATATTGCATAGTGTACATGCATAGTGTAAAGCTGTACAGTAGGAATAAAGACAAAAACGTTTCAAAGCGCAAAACAATGATTGGAAACACTTGATGCGTGGTCTTTGTGTGTCAAAAGACTCAGATTAAAAAAGGTCTGAATCGATTTAGCAAATTAAAGAAAAACCTTATTATGCCGGTGATCCTCTATCTCCTCTACGGCGGCAATATAGTCGTGGTACTGTCGCAGCTCCTCTTCATAGCACAGGCAGTCATACCAATAACGCAGCTCCTCGTACCTGAGAAGAGGATGGAACTTATGACAAGGCAATCGACATTTTAGTATTTTTGAATGTCAAATGGTTACATGTGCTTTCAAATATAAAAAAACAATAGTAAAACAGCATAAATAACCATTCCCTTGCATTTCTTATCCAATGTTAAAGTTGGCAGTGTACATACTGGTGCCCTTAGTGAGTCACCTGCCATGTTTGAAACCTGTTCTACAGGTATGTGATTTACAGACACACATTTGTTGCATTTTCTTATCCAAAAAAAGTCAAAGTTGACAATGACATTGCACACACTCCGACACATTCTTTAAACAAAGAACACTCAATTGTGGTATTTACTACCATGGTTGCCACGGTAATTATCATACAGATCAAAGGCAGGTGAGGGCGGAAGCTAAATAATCTACCAATATCACTTGCATTTCTCATCTAAACACCCTATAAAGTCGGCACCACACTGGTGCCCTGAGTAGGTCACTGCCAAATGTGAAGCTTGTCATGCAAACTGTTGAACAGTTCTAGACAGATACATTTAATCCAACATATTGTGATGCAAACATGGGCTCTTACCTAATGGAAACAAATTGCTTGTAATTATCTCTTAAAAGATTAAGAGTCAATGCTACAATTTCTTAAAAAAGATAATTTAAAAAGATCTCTCTTTCTCATGCACATATATCTCAGTGTGTGTTCCTCTCCTACTGACCAAGTTATTTTTGTATTCAACAGTGCTGTGAGAGACACTATTTTTTTGTTTTTGTTTACCATGTTTCCTCAGAAGTCCCACTAGTATGAGTAAAAGATCATGGACGTACATACGATTAGTTAGTACAGCTCATTAAAAATCCAACATGATTTCACTTAAAAATAGTAGATTCCCAATCATTCACATACTGACTTCTCTCTTCTACGTGTCTGCCACTAACCACTAGATGTCGCTGATTGATTAATTGTGTGCTCCTGTGCACGATACTTAAAGGTGTATACATTATTTGGTGCACCTGAAGTATGGATGAAATAAGGAATATGAATACGATTGGTTTTCCTTAATACCATTAGAGGGGGGACGCCAAAAACACTGTAATTTAAATTGTTTATCTATATATAATACATAGAGAGACACACAGAGTGAGTGAGTGTAAATACCTATCAAAATCATGTGGCAGGAGCCGGTGGCCCTCCTGGATCAGACTGTCCCAGTACAGCAGCTCTTTATACGCCTGGTGCTCACTCCACGACGCTGCAGCGGCCGCCATGCTGTCACGACTGAAGCTACCGCCTGCAACAGCAACGAAAACCTTTTATTAGCCCGTGCGCAACTGCAGGGTACATGTCACGTTATATATATACGTATCGTGTTACATGCAAACACCTGTCCAGCACTCACGCAGTTCCCTCCGCCGCCCTCTGTGCGGGGAACCTGCTGTGTGATGGCTAGTTAGCTCTCGTATGCAGTGCATCACGGCTTAACGGTGTGAGTCACGGAGCTCACGTTAGCCACACACCCACGTACACCACGCCACAGCGGCAAATTCAATCTTATTTTATTCGGTAACGTTAGGAGGAACTCACCTTTGACAAAGAAACAGTAACAGCTGGAAAAACTATGGTCCTTTCGGTGCTAACGCCACTGTTTTTTTTTTTGCTTTCATCTACTTCTTTGTCTTTAATGGCGGGTCAAAGCCCAGTCTAAAAAGATGCATACCGCCACCTACCGGGTCGGAGTGTACACGTTGAACGAACATGTTGAAAACGCCCTTATCTTGCAAGGTAAACAACAATGTATTTATTCATTAGGTTCCCGAGTATGAAGCACACATTTTTGAGGGGGTTAACAACGATACAATTAGGTTAGTAAAACATCTGTGGCCTTCTCCTCCTTTAAAAATAATAAAAAAGGTGTCCCATATTGTCTCAAAGATGAAATATTTACCATTTATCATATAAGTAAGTTTTCCCAGAGCCAGAGATTTTGACAGTGTGGCTATAGCCAGGTTTGTAAACTCGGGCTGCTAATAGATTTCCAGATAATTATATGCTGTGTTTTGCTTGTAATAAGCAGAATATTGACATTTTCTTATGTATCTTTTTTAGTTCACATTCAAAGGAAACATTCCCAGAATACATGATTTAGGGCATAGTTTTACCCTCTATTGGATTTGGATAGGTCACATATTAAGGCTATAAAAATGTGTTTTTTTTCTTCAACTTATGTGCTGTTGAGTAAAAGTTATGATTAATTTTATATCGCTTTTTTTGTAGTGATATAAAGTAGTAATAATTGTGATTAAGTCACAAAAATAGACAGTATTTCCAAATTTCACAAATACACACAAAATAAACATTTTGAGTACTTTTTGCTCAGGTGTGTTTATATAGTGGGTGAACATTATTATTATTTTTATCAGATTGCCTAGGTTGTGCTGGAAAAAACAGGATATAAGACACTCTATATTGCACATTTTTATACCCTCTGTATATACTGTATGTTTTAACATAGTAATGGAAAAAAAGTAGGCAAAATGCTCTGTGTTCTAAGGGTTAAAGCATCTATAAATTAAATTAGCAACAAACTGTAAACTGCCGTGAATATGCTCTCTGACATTATGGTTAAATAAGAGACAGTTCTTCTCCTCTGGGACTTGGAAGATAAACATATCTGGATCTGGAAGACTATGACTTAAAACCACAGATGTGCTACACTGTGCAGTTTCACCCATCTTATCTGCAAACATCACTTGCATTCCATCCAGAAGCTCTGTCAAGTATCTCTGTGTCCTCCGAGCATTTGTTTAAGACCCCGTTGGTGGGATTTCCTCTCCACATCCTTTTAAACAAAGCCATTATGCTGCACTTTCTCTTGTCTTGGATGCAATGGTAATTCACCAGTATATATCAACAACGCATTATTAGAGTTGATCTCATAGCCCATAATCATGGTTTTAGACTTTTGCAAACAAATCCTCATCTTTCATAGTCTCATGCATGGCTTGCAAAGACGGTAATCCTTCCCTTGTATTGGATTCAGCAGTAATAAATTCCATGAACAAATATGGCTTGCTGGGTGGTTGTTTGTTATGACTGTTGCTGCAGCGTTTTCTTTTGAATGTCACTATTCAGCTCCGCGACAGATCTGTGAGACAAACTGACACTTTGGAAGAGTTTGACTTTGTGTTTCTTGCAGCAGCAGCAGCAGCAGCAGCAGCAAGACTCAACTCTCTCCTGTGTGACTTTTCAGCTTTTAGCTATTAACTCACTCGCCACAAAACTTCTCTGTATAATCGTCTGTCAGAATGTGGTCTGGTCAAAGCTGTTTGTTGGACACAAACTTTATCCAAAGACATTGACTCTTCTGCGCTGTAATGACACTCGACACTGGCTTTTTTCATTCTACTGCCAAGTGAGTCACACTCGGCAGACTATAGCTTTTCCATATTATTTGACTGTTTCTCTCAGAGGGTCTAGATCTACTCTTTGCTCTGGTGCTTGTCAGTGTTGACAAGAAATATAACATCTATGTGCATGTTTCCTTCACCCTGACGGTGACCTGGCTGCTTCACAGTTTGAAGGATCGTGTGAAGGACACTCACTTGGCGTCTGTACGCCTCAATCTCTTTCACTCGTGACTGTGGAAACATTGGAAGCAGCAGAAATCTCCAAAGGGTTATTGACTCTATCACAACTGGACTTGTAGATTTCTTGAAGACGTTTGTTTCACTTCCCATCAAAGAGGCTTCTTCAGTCTTGAATGTTGGTGTGAGGAATTAAACTTCCGTTTAAACACAGAGCAATTTGGCAGTTTTTTTTTCCATTACTATGTTAAAACATACAGCATATACAGAGGAGAATCAATAGTTACTGCTAATAATGTAAAGTGGAAAACGTTATTGCCAGTACCTCCAGATTCTGTTCAGGTATAGTTCTTTGTTTTATTATTTTTTCCTGCACGTTTCACCATGGAAATCAATGCCCTACATCCATTTGTCATCACCTGCTCCTTACCAGCTGTGGAAAAGGCCCCAAAAAAGCAAAATTTCTTGCTTTAAAAAATGTGGCCCAACTGAGTTTGTAATTGTATAGCCGTGTCCTACAGTCACACGAGGCAAAAGTGATGTCAGTTTCTCTATTGGATGTTCTGCCCTAAGTTTCAGTGCGTCAATGTGTTACCCACTCATTCAGAAGGTCTGTGTCCTCTCACAGTGTAACCTACTGTAGGTGCAGGTTGGGTGGAATTAGCAACACAGCACAGGATACAAACCTTCATAAACACCTGTCTGAGAAGAATCTTTAAAATCCAGTGGTCAGACCTGATGAGCAACCATGAGCTGTGGGACAGAGCAGGAGGAAATGGTCCTGGATAGGGCACACACTTAGGAAGCCGCCATGCAGCATTACACACCAGCCCCTAACCTGGAATCCACAGGGCAGACAAAAGAGAGGAAGGCCTTAAAACAGCTGGAGAAGGGACATGGAAGAGGATTCAATGACTTTTGGAGAACTGGACGAATGAGAATCTGTACTGACATCAAGCAACTAAATCCATCTAATTTAATGTAACATTTGCCTTTATTTAATCAACAACCATATTTGTTTTCCCAGAGTATACACTCACTAACCACTGTATTAGATACACCTGTTCTTCATCTGCTCTTTAACGCCACAGCCAAGGTCAAGACAGGCAAAGAAGGGTGATTTAAGTGACTTGACTTTGAACAGGGCATTGTTGTTGGTGCCAAACAAGCTGGTAATCAGAGTATTTCAGAAACTGCTGATCTGCTGTGATTCTCTCCAGAGATTACAGAAAATGGTGCTAAAAGGAGAAGATAATCAGTGGAAATGCCTTGTTGATGCCAGAGGTCAGAGGAGAATGACCAGACTGCTTTGAAATGATAGAAAGGCAACAAAGTAACAGCATGTTACAACAAGAGGACATCACCTGGTGCCACTATTGCTATTTTATAAGGTGTCCTGTGTACCTAATAAAGGGGCTACTGCGTGCATACTGTTCTGTTATTGTCATTTTGATGATGTCAGTAGCCTGCAGTTCTACATATTAATGTATCGTGATGTGGTTCAATAATATTTAACATTATTTGTGCATTGGGGTTTTTTTCTGGCCTATATAATTTATCTTTAACATCAATATAATAAATAAAAAACTTGGAGTTTGGACTAACAATTACACATCCCAGAGAAAACCAGGCCAACATATCCTAATGTTCAGAAAATCACATGAAAGAGAATGAGTCAAAACTCAAAAACATTCAGGATAAAATGTATTTGTAAACGTCACATTGCATCGTCTTACTTACAATCAAACATATTTACAAGTCCTCAACAAATCGAGGGTACAGTTCAAGTATTAACTTATAAAATTATTTTTAAAAAAAACTGTATAATCACATGATATTGAAACATTCACAAACTCCACAGTATTTGAATAATAACATTCCTTTATGAAGTACATTCAGCAGAATAATTACACACTCTTGTAATACTGATGGGTTTACTGTGGAGCTCCCTCTAGTGGATACAATGATAAAGCTCAGTTCTAATGTAAAGAACAAGTCACTGTGCTTTTAAAACCTGGAGAAAATTAGGTTGAGAAACAAAAATCAAATAGTATTCACTGCTTTTTCGCCCCCTCTCTGCAGTCAGATTAATACTGCCTCCAAAATGAGAAATATACTAAACACAAGGGAATGTTCACTTATTACGAGTAAACAGTTTGACGTTTGTGATATCTTTGTGCAAAATCACAGCATTAGCTAGCTTCCATTTGTAAAGGTAAACTTTGATGGTGTATGAACAGAGAATTAATGACTGTAGATCAATCAACAAATGTCAAATTTTAAAATATTTAAAACTGCTTCACTTTGCCCCCAAATGCCCCCAACGACCTGGAGGCAAAGTACATCCGCTTATGTTAATTTCACTCCGGTTCTTCAGACGTCACAGATGGTTGACGTCCTTCTTGTCTGAGCTGGGGAAGGAGGTGGGCTCCCAGCGGCCTAACATGCTGCCCCTCAGGCCCGCTTGGCACTTAGCGATGAGGTAGATTTTGCGGAGGACGGTGCGTCGCAGCAGTATGTAGACCCAGGGGTCGAGGATCTGGTTCCACGTGGCCAGCCTCACGCCCATCACCATCAGGGTTTTGTAGCTGGACAGGTCGTCCCCCATGGCTCCCATGTAGGAGCGGATCACTGACATCAGGCCAAAGATCTGCACCCATGAAACACACATGTGGGTAAATATTAGGGGTGAAAACGTTGCTTGTAAACATATGAATAAATGAGTCCACAAACAGGTTAAAATACGATTGAAAACAATAAATTTTTCAAGTGAATTCTACTAATTCTACTAACTCTAATTCAGGATGTCACAGCAAGATGGTGGCTCCTGTTTAATATGCATTAAATACATATTAAAGACTAATTATAAGGTCAAAAAGTTTGCATTTTATAGCAATTGTGCATTTATAAAAACATATTTAAACCTTTTAAGTGACTCTTCACATTTCACAATCACATTTAGCTATTCTCTGGGTCAAACATACACCAGTATTTTCCAAAAAAAATATTATTTCATTAACTGAAGGTCATTCAAAAATATCAAATTCACTGACAATATTCAGAATCATTCCCTCCTGCTCCGTCAGAGTCGGGGCTTGACTGTACCTTGACCTGACGAGTCATTTAGCGAGGGCCTGTTTCAGGTTAAGCCCAAATGTACTCTAATGGTTAATGTCTGTGTTATTTGATCCCAATGTGGTTTTGATACCAAGTAATAATAAAATAGCACAATAACAAATACGTATACCAAGATTTATTAGTGTCAATTTGGATGTACTTTTATTAATAAAAGGTTGTTTTAAGGGTAAATGTGCAAATCTCTATCCTGATACGACACAGCATCAGGAGCAGCTACAGGTTCAAACACACTCTGGGAGAAGGAGCTGGGTATCTAACCCTCAACCGCCCGAGCTAAAGTGTGAAATCTCTGCACTGATGAGGTGAAATGTGCCTGCGTGTGGAGCAGCCGCAGAGAGGAACGCGCAGAACCGATCGTGCGCCCAGCAGATGGTGATTTAATGTGAAAAGGGATCACGTTTATTTTGGCATGGATTCTGGTGACACAGCAGTTTGTCGTCATTGTGTGTCTCTTCCTGCTGAGTGCACGCTGAAAGCATTATGTGTCTTATCAATATTTGCAAGCGGTACAATTTTATTTATTTGTAAATCGATCGGTATTTATTACTTTTGCTTTTTGTGAACAAATTGTTTGTGAAGTAAAGTCATGTGGCGAGTCCGAATCCATGAGAAGGAAACGATTACGTGAGCGGAGGAGGCCTTGGATCCAGCTACAGCACAAAAACACTCCAATACTCTGAATCTGTTGCTCATTTGACTTGTATTAAGTGACATAATCCAAGAAAAGACTCAAAGAAAAGGTATTTTCAATGGCAGACGTTTCTGACACGAGGGGAAATTAACAAGCGGAGCCATTGTTTATGTTATCAGGAACACCTGGGCTTTTTCTGACGCTGTCGTGCCAAAAATATCGAGTGTGTAAAAGGCTTGTATCACAAATGTCTGCCAAAAAGTGTGAAGTAAAAAAAATCTTACACCGGTGATATTATATTAGACAGACACAAGAAAAAGGCCTTTCCCGTGCATGGTAGCCAGGTTTGACATGTGTCAGCTGGAAAAGCAAAAGGTGTAAATAGTGTAATTAATCAATTCATCATCATTAATGTTATCAGGAACACGTGTGCTTTCCCCCCACTGTACTGTGCCAAAATATCTAGTGTGAAATTGGCCTGTAGTGTTATTACCCCAAAAAGTACAAAAATCTTAAAGACTCTGAACAGGTGTTTTCAATTACTCCAGTTTTTTTTTTTTTTAAATCCTTACTTACGGTCAGTAAAAGACTACGTGTCTGCATGTGTGTCTCCTGTCTTCTTTCAGCTGTTATTACAGTAATTAACCTTGATCCACGTCTCAAACTATGCTTTGCTCGGTCCTTGAATTTGAGAGAAGTGGGTTTTGGAGAGACCTTGAACTTGATGTTTCAGACAGTGAGTGCTGTAACGCTGACACCCGCCTGCACACACGGCCCACTGAGATGGATTAGTGTGGGCTTGCTTTTACTTTATATACTTTAAGTGGGTATTTTTCATGTTTTTTTTTTGTCAACTGTAAATGGACAGAGGGCACTCAGGGGTGAGTCCACCTAACATTTCATTATGACCTTATATGATTCCCTCTTGCTGCACTTCCAGACACTCACCAGCAGAGGGCTCCAGCAGATGCACGAGGTCACCATGATGCCCACCAGCTGCACAACCATCTCTATGTCGTGGGACCTGGCGGAGTGATGCGAGCCCGGCTTCCTCCTGAGCCGGGCCAGCACCAGCGTCAGTCCACTGATTGTGTTACACACGAGTGCCACAGCTAATGAGGTCAGACCGAGTCCAGAGAACAGCACCACAAAGGCCACGTCCACCTCCTCAGTGTCACTGAGCACTTTGATGAAACACCAGGTTCCTGGGTCCTGGTAGGCGTAAGAGCCCAGCTGAAAGCAGGGCAGCATGGCCACACACAGAGCTGCCAGCCAGATGCCCGACAGGCAGATCTTTGTGCGCGTTTTCGTGACCAGGGACGAATGCAACAGCGGCCTAGTGACCCCCAGGCAGCGCTCGGCAGCCATGGCACAGCCCATGAAGAGAGGGCACAGGCCGAAAAACACCATGCTGCCACCCAGAAACTGACACATACCATCAGAGGTGTAAAAGTCCTCCGGGCGAACACCTCCATGGAGATAGAGACGGAGAACCAGGGCCCCGGGGATCACGTGTCCAATGAAATCTGTGACCACGAGCGAGGTGGCAAACAGGAGGAACGTGGCTTTGGAGCGCCGGCGCTGGAGACAGTAGGCATTGGCCAGGATAAAGAGGGCCACAATGTTGGAGATGATGCCCAGAGTCATGGGCAATATGACGACAATGATGCCACCGGTGGTGGGCTGCACCAAGGTGAAGTTCCCCTGCTGCGACAGCCCTTCGACGGCCACGCGGGCCTCCGCCTTCCCTCCACTGTCGTTAGAGGGATGAGGGAGGAGTGGGGAGGTTGAGGAGTTGTAGTGACTCAGAGCTAACATCACTGAACCCTGAAGGCCACGAGGTCCATAGTTAAGGGAGGCTGCAGAAGAAAAGAGGAGGCAGATCAGACATGGAAATGACCGAGAAAGTGGATCAACATAGAACTGGAAATATATAACAGAGCAGTTTGATGAGTTATTAAGTTAGATTTAAAACATGATGATGCTTCACTACGTGATACAGCATTAAAAAACAACTACATCTTAAAGCAAGGCTGAGCATGTATCACATATATAAAGATTTCAGCGTGTATTAATTGCATTATTTAATTGGTATAGAACAGAAAACAATAAAAAAAGCTTTCACAAGAGCTGCGACTGTGTTGCAAACAACCTCTGACAATAAAATAGTCCAATTTTATTTAATAGTTCAAATGAGAATTCATTTGGACATGATTAATTGTGTAACCATATTGTGAATCACCACAGTCACTGGATTTCACCTAAAACAAACACCGATGACAGATTTTATCATCAGGAGATGCTGTCCATGAAGAAAAATGGTTGTTATTTTGGACGAGTGACTCAGTGCTCTTCACCGCCTTCATCAAAACACCAAATAAGTCCAAAACTTTAGGAAAAGAACCTGTTCATCTTTCCACTAGACTCTAGAAAGCTGAACCACGAAGGTTCACTGCAGCTGCTTTATGAGATGAATGTTAAGTTTTTTGCCTGAATCTTTTTCAGTTTATAGCAGTTCCGTTCTAGCTGAACTGGACCAGGAGCGTGGCATCACAAACAAGCGGAGGAGAACATGTTTCAGCAACCACACAAATGAAGACATGTCAGTTAACAGCAGCTGTCATCGTGCTGCAGTGTGGCGTTTCATCACTTGGGTCGGTTTTTGGCTCAAGGTCAAAACACAAGAGAGCACAGTCCTCCCAGAACAAAAAAGATCCCTGGAAGTGGGCAATATTTGAATCTTTCATCATGAAACACAAGTGTTTGCTTTCTCAGCTCATCATACAGCTCATATGTTTCCTAGAGAGCAGGAGAGGTTATTGATTGATTTAACATAATAATAATAATGAAGAATAATGTTAATAATGTGTGTGATTTGGAAAACAGCTGCTTTAACGATATTTTTGTGGGATAAAAGGAGAAAGGAAAGGTTACTGTGCTTGAACAGTCTCTCCTGGACTATATGCTGTATACTTTTATTGGTTTTAAGAGTGGGGAAAAACATTAAAAAGGCTTTTTTAAAGATCATTATAACAGGTTAATGTGTCAGTAAAACATAAACGGAACGAATAAATGATTATATTTTTTCTATTAAGATATGTCTTAAGTAGTAGAAAAGTTACTTTATGTCCTGGTTAAGTCATTATTAGTCACTTTTATAGCAGACTCACCACCGCATAGAGCTCCGTTATCCTGCTCAGTTCAGCTGAACATCAAACACAGACACAGTTTTCCTCGTGTCACTGATAGTCCACAGAGTTTCAGCAGAGACGATGCACAACAAGCCGCTGAGAAAACGTCTGGAAAAGAATCATGATTCCCGGTGAGAAAGCGCAGCGCGTCGCTGTCCGTGTCGGGTTAGTTCCCATGGCGCGCGAGTCCGTGCGTCTGCTGCTGCGTCTGCAGCTGCATGTTGACTGGCGGGCTGTAAAGGACTGAAGGATCCACCACTGACACTCAAACACAGACTGGGGATTTTTTTTATAGCGCGTCTGTCCGCCTTCAGTGTGTGAGGGCGTCTCTGCTGCTGCTGCTGCTGCTGTGAGCGCCGCTCCTCCTGCGCGTCCTCCTGTGCGTCCTTCTGTTTACATCCACACGTCGCTGTCCTTTTACTCACTTTATGTGTGTGTCACCTACGTTTCCAAGAAATTATCTCAAATCATGCCTGTTTTTCTTTCTTTATCTGTGGGTTGGAGCACACTGTGTGGACAGCACATCTGTTTATCCATGATTTCAGTTATCACGCCAGTATTTAGACCAGGGATGAGGGGTGCCAAACTCATTATTCATAATTCAGGGGCCATATACAGCACACTTTGAGCTCCAGAAGCATAATAACATATAAACAACAAGAAACTTCCCTTCTTTTTGTTTTTGTTTTAAATTTAATGAAGTAAATTTTTTTACAAAACAAATTATGAACAACCTGTGAGTAAAACGTTTACATTTATACACGTGCATAACAACTTACAGATCACAGTGGATCTACAAAGGCACAAAACATTTAGTCACAGGTATCTGGAACTGACACATTATTATTATTATTAGACATTTTCGCAAAAAAATCATCCTGTTGGCCGGATTGGACCCTCCAGTGGGCCAGTTCTGGCCTGCAGGCCATATGTTTGACACCCCTGATTTGGACATTAAATACCTCTGTGTGACACACTGCTTTCAAAAAGCTAAACTAATTGTGAAAGGTTCAACTTTCCTCGTAAAATCCAGTGTTTTAAGAATCAAACTCCACTTAAAAACCCCATTTAACTAAAGTGGAAAGTGTTGTTTTTTTTAATCTGTGGAAGTGTGTTTGATTGACATTCATTCCCACATCAAATTGCTCTGCATGCACATAAACTGTAGGTTTATAATCAGTTTTGCTGTGACTGACATTGGTGGGAAACACAAGATCTGGAAGAGCAGGCTAATTTCTTTTTCATCTTCTTAGTTTTTTTGGCAGTGTTGCAAATTTCTGCATCATTTCCATATGGCCACAGTTGGCCCAAGGCATAAGCGAGCTAAGCGGCTGCTTGAAAAACATTTTTAACATGTTAAAGAAATCGAGATATCTTTAGATATATTTAGATAAGTTAATAGTGTTTATCTTGAGTAATTTGGTCTTATTTTGCAGTGGAAAATTGCACATTTAGTGCACATTTGTACATCTGTTATCAATTCTACAGCAAATGCTTTTTTTTATTCAAGTTCAGTATCATCACACTTTAACCCTCTTATGACCATCAGGGTTATAATCAGGCCTCCTGGATTTATATTGATTTTATGGCTGTAGAATTTTAAAAAAATGATCAATGCTCCTTTTTCCAAGATAACTTTCACCTCCGAAATCTGGCAGCTATTCAACCGTTTAGGAATTACGGCACTGAGAAGCTGACGTTACAAACGTGTGACACGCTGGTGAATATTGTCTGTGATTGGATGGCCGTTCCGTGGAAATCCTGTAGGGCTACCGTAAAGACAAGTCTATGAGCGCAAAGCTGTGCCGATCTCAACTGACAAAAGAGTGATCGTCAGTCCATAGTTTACGGTCTAGGAGTTACGGTAATGAGAAGTACGCATGCCAAATACTGTCAGAGACAACAGGATTGGTAACAGATGGGTTAAATACCATCCATCTATTTTCTACCACTTTATCCTCCACAGGGTCGCGGGGGGTGCTGGTGCCAATCCCAGCTGACATAGAACAAAAGGAGGGATTCCTGTCCGCAGTTTTTTAATTTGCTAGATAATGCAAAAGTACGCATGCCAAATCCTGTTGGTGACAACTTCTTGTAACAAAAGAGTTAAATATGAAAGCACAAATTAATACTTGGCCACTTTTGTGATTTTACTTCCCTCTAAGGTTAAAAAAAAAAATGAGTGACACTGGTTTGGAGTAAATAAAACAACTATGATTTATGCAATTTATAGGACAGGCTACTCCAAAGTGGTAGTGGTGGTGTGGGGGGCCCCCCAAATCAAATTCTGCTTAGGGCCCCATAAAGATTTGTGCCGGCACTGACTATGGCACACATTTATCTGCTGGTTGTTAGCATGTAAATAAATGAATGTTTGTAACAAACAGATTTTAGTATATATTATTTCAGTATATGGATCAGTTGACATAGAGGGACCAACGTAAGAAACTTGTTTTTGTTCCCAGTGCATTTGTGACACACAGGTGATACAAAGGTAGCAAAGGGAAAGGAGTTCACCTGGGTTTAGAAATGCATTTATCATGAAAGAGGCTTCAGTGACATCTAATGGTAAGACTGCAGATTATAAAAAACCCATCCACTTCTCAAGCATGTCTGAGACCGATACAGTGGCCTTCATTGTACGTACTTCTTGGTTTGCTTCCTTATAAGTTACAAACTTACAAACTTACAAACAAAAGTTTATTGCCAAGATAAACAATATTACCTTCTGTGTTGAAACAGTATCACCGATTGACTGTAACAAAGACAATTAATAAAAAAGGACATGGGCTTTGAGTTTTGAAAAAAAATGGTCTTAATTGCTAGTTTCAGATCCTCATCAATAGCATGTGTCGGTAAATGATGTTCCCATTAACGACAACCCGGTCGGAAACAAGCGCCTTTCTGCATGGAGTTTGCAAGTTCTCCCCATGGGTTTTCTCTGGGTTCTCCGGTTTCCTCCCACAGTTCAAAGACATTCAGATTTGGGTATTAGGTAAATTGGACACTCTAGATTGGCCGTAGAGTGAATGGTTGAATGGTTGTTTGTCTCTATATGCGGCCCTTCGACTTGTCCAGGATCCCCCAGCGACCCTCATGTGGAGGATAAAGTGGTAGAAGATGGATGCATGTTCCCATTTAAGAGAAAGTAGATCATTTCCAGTTGCAAAAAGTATCACAGCAGCAGTCAAATTGTGAATCTCTAGGCTTCAGAATGGGAATTGTTTTTATATACATTACATTTTATACAGCCTATGGTGTGCTTGTGTCATTCACTGCACACATGACAACCTGAACTCTGACTGTTAAATGTCAACACATTGTTTAAAGTTACACATTTGGCCTTGAAACCTTTCACAAAGATCGGAGTCTATAGATGACTTTTGCTCGCTGTAGCCTGTAATGGATTTGTGGTGAAGTCTGGATCTATATGTGAACATACAGTATTCAGAGATTATTATTATTATTATTATTTTACTGTTTAACCCGTGTGCTCAGAATAACCTGCGGGTATCAGTTGTCCGGAAAGGTCCCCAGTGGTGGAGGCTGTGAATTAGTCTGCTGTTACAGTCTATTTAAGTACAGGTCAGACATTTAGCCGGAATTCAATAAGAAACGATTTGGAGTGGATAAATTCTCTTAAAAGGTTTTTGTTTTGTTTTTTCGCATTTAAAAATCCAAACACAGAGGTTTTGGAAAGTTGCATGGAGAAGTAATTCAGCCTCATGAAAGATACAGATGTTTCTCAAGGACTGTGATATTAGTCCTGAGGTTCTTTTCTTTTTTTTTTTTTTGCAGCTGAATTATGAAAAACATGTCAATTTCTCTTCTTGTTGATGGACAGTCTGAAGGGGGAAAACCATGAGGAGGCATAATGTACCTCTGATTTTGGTTCTTTTGCCACATACTGGGGACAGGTGTTCATGTTTGCTTTATTTTTTAAGAGGACCTGGCAGCCGCCCGGACACATACTTGCACAAGTTGTGGTTTGGAACCAGGGGAAAAAGAAACATCCCAGATTGGCTGCCGGGTCACAGGAAAGAGAGTGGAGGTATAGGCACTGACACATAAATTGGTTTACAATAATTAGAAAGATGGAAGGTTTTATTCCCTGGCAATGGCGCGGTCGGCGACTGCTGTCTTTTGCAGATAAATGGTACAATATCACAACACGCTAAAACATCAAAAATATCTATTAGGGAAACATTCATTTGTAAAATTGCTAAGGGCATCTGTTGTAGGTTAAAGAGATGATGTCTGTGAAAGCATTTGACAGTGGCAGACAGTGAGCTGAGGTTCACCTACCACTGAGTGAAAACACAGCTGCTCGAGACATAAAACCACTTTCAGTAGCTTTGACTTTGACGAAACATGAGTGCACAGCCACGCTCGCGGCTCATGAGGCTGCCGAGGTGCAGCGGTGCCTTAACCTAAAAGCTAGTGTCTGCATGCTAACGTTCCCACAATTACAACATACAGGCGCTCCGAGGGCAGTGTGTCACAGCGGGAGTGTCCGTTAAAAAATATTGCCCTGATGATGTCTGATGGATGCCCTGTAGAAAGTCTATATAACAAAATAACCTTTTTACCTTAGAATCACAGGCACTGAAAACGGCAGCGTGTGACTGTTAAAATATACGTTTATTGCAAGTCACGCTGTGCGACACTTTGACAGGACGTCAGGTTTGATATTTGCAGACTGTGCGACGACACACGCCAAGAAACAATGAGTAAATCGTCATCATCAGCGAGCGCCACGTCAGCGTGCGTCATCCCTCTTACGCCGCTATAGTGTCAGACTAGAGATAAACAATGAAGCGAAGGACAAAGTGTCTCTGGCTGTCTTTGTTTTGGCTTTGCACCGGTGTCTCTGTGACCTATATGTGCATCATTTCAATGCTGCATCTCCATTTCCAAATTTCTGACACAGTCAGAATTGTGTTCCAGACTGGGCCTCCAGGTCGTACTGTGAGACAAGTTCACAGACGGCCGCTGTCATAGTCACGTTTAGTCATCGTTCGTCTGAGACAGCCCCCAAAATGGCACAGTGTGAAGTCTGCAATGCTAATAAACCTCCACAAGACGCTCTCTCTCTCTCTCTCTCACAGCGTTTAGATCTTTAGCCCAGAGACATTGCCCCTGCTGCACACAGGAAGTGATTTGTTTTATGTCAAGACAGACGTCTGCAACAGTGAGCTAGTAAAGTGAGACGTGAAGACATTTCTGAAGTGAATTCTTCTGCAAACCAATCATTCATTCAGCAGACGAGATAAATGCTGCTCAGCCCCACCTGCCCCTGCACTGCCGGTGTATACACACAAACGCTCCCTCAGTTGGTTCTGATAGTTTTCAGATGAAGCACGCAGCACTAGGGGTGGGTCAAGATATCATTTTGGTGATAGTACTTCGTCCTGTCAAATGAATGAGGGAATCGTGGATGGAAGTTACAGAAGAAGACGGAGATAAGGTGGATAATGGAGAACTTTGTTCTCTATGTTGTGAATAAATAGAGAAATCCTGCACTTTAAACTTTCACAGACGTTTTGTTTTCCTCATGATGTATCGCTATAGTATTGTCTTGCAATATATTGAATATCACAGAATTGTTGTATCATGATATTCATCGTGATTCTCTTGAGGACCTTTTATGACTCAGTGGTGACATCAGCCTTTTTTTATGGTGTGGTTTTGCTGGCAGCAGCAGCAGCAGCAGCAGCATCACCGCTGCCGACAGGAGGAAACTGGACAGCTCTGTCCTGGGATGTCCTCTTGACTCATTGCAGGTGGTGGGTGAAAGGAGGATGATGGCTAAGCTATCATCTTTAATGGAGAAGGAGTCCCACCCACTACAGGACACTGCGACCTCACTGAGGAGCTCCTTCAGTGACAGGCTGCTGCACCCTCAGTGTGTTAAAGAAAAGGATCGCAGGTCTTTCCTCTCTGCTGCTCTCAGACCAGCACAGTCAGTAGACCACACCCACACCAAAATTCCCTGTGCAATACTGCACATTACAACACTGTTTTACTCATATATACTGTTTATAGCACAGCTATTGTTTAACTTGTTTTCATGTTGTTTCTGTTTCTTGCACATATTTAATCTAGTGCTGTCAAACAATTAAAATATTTAATATGTGCAATTAATCGCACATTTTTATCTATTCTAAATGTCCCTTGATTTCTTTTTGTCCCATTATTTTTCTCATTTTACGGCATTTTAATATCTCTGTCACCCTGCATATTTTTGACTTATTCCTCTTATTGCGATATTATAATCTCACGATAAAAAAATTAAGCAGCTAAAATGGGTTTGCGTTAACGTCGTTAATGCGTTAAACTGACAGCACTAATTGAATCATCTTTATTTCCTTACCTTATTTCTACTTTCTACCTGTTTGGGATTGTTGGCTGCTGTAACACTGCACATTTCCCCATGTGGGAAAAATAAATCTTATCTTATCTTATTATTGTATAGTATCGGTTATGAGGTACCATACAAATGTCACATCATATCATCTCTGTTCATGAAGCCTACACCGAGGCAGAAACATTACATTGACTACATAAATCCCCAGAAGTTACGCACTGCCTCTTTAAAGGTCCAGCATGTAAGAATTATTGACATTTAACAGTGAGAATAAAGATTGTAGCAGACAGACGACTCCTCTGCTTGCACCTCTCTTTTAGGGAACTACTGTATGGTGACCCTTTCATATTGTACCTTTGTCTATGAGGCTTATTCTAAGGCTATAAAAAGAAACATTTTTTTTATTTTAAAGCAGTCACACACTTTTACAAACATACTTATGTGTTGTATAATCTTTTTTTTTCCCACTTAACCAAACAAAATGACACACACTGGACTTTTAAAACCTTTTACTACATCCTCATGGTGTCTGAGGACCTGTAGAAAATATACAATAACAGGCAGAAGCCGCTATTGCCGACCACCACGCTGAGCCTGTAGCTCACAGCTTTAAGCTGCTAACCATGAACTGCACATGCAACCAGGGACGCTTCAGAGTCTGGCAACATCTGCTGCGTCTCTCCCTCCCTTGCTTCCTGTCTTCACTCCTCTCTGTCTTACGCTGCACATCAAACCTGCTTACCTGGAGGTGCTCAAGGATAAGTTTTAGGGATCAAATTTGGTTTGGATCAAGCAGGATGAGACATGTCTGAATTTCATTTCCTAATTGTCCTCTCAACCGTTGCCGAAATATTTTTTTCCCCACACACACTCACACACACGCACAGAATTAAGCATCAGACATCAGACGTTTTTTGCCATCATACATGTGATTAACACATTAAATTAGACATGTTTCAGCCTCTGTTGCTCTTGGACCACAGAGGCAATAATTCATGTCTGATTGTTTTCCCTTCTTGATCCCCATATAGACTCTGAGAGCAACAATCAAGCGTCTTGGCCATCGCGCGCGCTGTTCCTCCAGCTCTGAAAGGAAATCCTTTGGCCTCCATTTTCCCTCATCAATTGCTCGTACAAACGGTGCCATTTGGCCTCTACAGATCACTGGCTTTTCCAATATCAAGTCTGGGGTTTATGGGTTTGAGGTTCCTTCTACACCCTTCCCATTTCCTGGACCACAAAGTGAACGAAAAAAAAAAAAAAGAAACCTCACCCCGTGCATACCTGATGAAGCTCTCTGAGATGGAAGAGCCCTTCAGTCTGGAAAAGTTTACATATCTATCTTCTCTGGAGATGGAAATGTAACATGGAAGAAAAAGCTTTGGAGGTCTCTGTGTTGCATGTGCACGCAAGTATTTCGTCTTGGCTTCGAGTGCTGCCACCACAACCGTGCAACAGTTCGTCTCATTGGCCATTTCTCTGCAGAGCATGTGCCGGTGTGTCAAAGAGACTGAGGATTCCTTAACATTTGAGCAGCTTTGAAGCAGACAGGAGCTTAGTTCGCCAGTAACTGTAATCTCCAATATCAGAAATATGACCAGGTTTTTTTATTACTGCTAGTAAATTCAAGCCCAAGACCGTCACTTTCACGACGGCAATGTGCTAGTTTCAATAAAACAATGTGACATCATATGAATGCTTTAAGTGTGGCAAGGGTAACCACAGAGTCATGGACTTAAGCGTTCCTCACTGTCATTTTAGGGAAATGCTGGCTATTATGAGTGGAAAGCCACACGCTATCAGTCTGGGCGCCGAAGAAACTACTGTTCGAAAATGAAAGAGTGGAATGCTCGCATGAGAAAATCCATCAGAGAGAGAAGAAGAGGAGACAAACAAGCTGTCAAAGGCAGAAACAAATTCAGCTACTTTCCTCTGATGGAACACACACTCCTTGGAGTGCAAATTGTTTAAAAAGTGCTGTCTGGCTGTCTGGCGGGAGCCCAGAGGTCATTTCTAATATTCGGTTACTGTTCTGCATACTGTACTGTATGTCTCAAGCTCTGCAGTGTTGGTTAGAAGGGGGTGTGTGGGGGTGTGTCACTGTGTGCCAAGAGAAATAGCAAAATCATAATACAGTGAAGTCCACAAATACTCACAGTTGTACTTCACTCACTCTGGGCAACAGAGAGCCAGAGGGTGATTTTTTCTGCCTTCAGCTGCAAATATTTACTGGAGAATTAGGCCCAATCCCAATTCTCATTATTACTCCTAATCCCTTGACATGCAAGGGTTAATAACCAGAACCTACGAAACGGGACACCACTCCGAGAGCACGATGTTTCATCACATCACAAACGAGCTGCTGTTGTTGCTGTATATACATGTCACACAGCGACTGTGAATACTCTAACTAAGTTTGTTGATGTTGTTGTGAGCTTCATTGTTTTTTTTACGATACAACGTTGTTTGTCTTAGATTTGACTTGATGAATCGGGTGAAAAATCCCGTAATCCTCCATGTGAAGTGTGGCCCGACTGCAGCAACACTCAACAAAACAAAAAAGGGTTTCATAGGATTCATAGTTTCCGCGCCCGGTGTGTCCATGTGATGTCAATTCTGTCGTACACTCATTTCCGTGGTCGTCTACATGGACAAATGTGAGCTTCAGTTTCAGTCTCTGCAGACTGTACGACAAAAGTCAAGTAGTAGAATGAAAAAAACGTGAGCAGACATGACACACACTTGGCCCTAATGCTTGAAGGTGGAGAAGTTTGTCACTGTTCTCTACACAAACATTTCATGTAGTGAGAACTAATGTTCCAGTTTCGAGGAAAGACAAAAACAAAGAGGGAGCAGAGCGATTTTCTCCAGCGCTCCAAACTATTTAACCTCACGTTCCCCCTCCGTCTGACACAATGTAAAAGGAACCAAGAAAACACCACCCTGTGAAGTTACAAATGGATGTATTAAGCCCAAGGCCATGGATTACCTTGCATTTATTCAGAGGCTCTGCTCGCTGAAGCCGTTCCAGGCCAAATGTTTTTCTCTTGTAGTGTTAAAACAGCTGCAGTTGCACTTTTGCCAAAGCTGCAGCATTTAGCAACATGTCCAGAAAAAATAGTTTGCGGCCAATCTGGAAGTTTTCTTTGTGTTTAGCCTCATCAGAATGTCAGAGCTGTTCGCGTCCCGGTGAAATATCACAACACCGAGTGTATATGGCAGAGACTGGCACAGAACCCTGTTGCTGGTAGACGGGGATTTCAGTTTCAATGTCAAACCAGGAGAGGAGAGGTATGTTGGACAGATTCTCTCATCTTTCCCAAACTAACAGTCTGACATGACATTCACACCCACTCCATGCTGTCATTGGCCAGCTGTGTGGAGGTGATATGGACATATAATATGTGGTTATGATTGTTTTTTATGAATGAATGTCCTTCAGGAGAGACATTCATCTGTAAAGTGTGTGTGTGTGTGTGTGTGATCGCTCACAGCGCAGCACGGCCCTGACCTTGTTGAACCACCGTGAAACAAACATGTTTGGGTTTGTCTCTCACAGCTCGGACGAAATTACCACATCATTTGCATCGGAGATAGAAACAAGACGCAGACTCGCCACTTGGGCTGCCAAATATCTCTGCTGATCACACCCTGAAGCAGGAGAAAAAGGCTGATATTTGACTAATGCATCATTCATGGGTTATTTACATCTCTCTGCTTAAAGCACACAGCCTGCTCTCCCTTCACGGCAGATCATGGGAAGTGTTGCATTCGTACATTCTCAAGGTTTGAACCTTACATTTTGGGAATATTGAATATTTTTCAAGTGATGTATTTCTCAAGTATCCGCTCCAGGCAAAATGGTGGTGTGTAATATAATGATAATATAATAATATAATCACTGTGTTCTTTTGAAATTGATTTTACAGTGCAGTGAGGACACAATCTATATATCTATCTTTTCCCCCCCATGACATGTTGTGTTATTTATGTGAAGGTTTATTACGTTATGTAGAAACAATGATCTTTTCTAACATATATCTTACATATATATGTATATATATATATATATATTTATATGTTAGATAGTATATATGTTAGTTTTTTTACATTATGTAGAAACAATGATCTTTTCTAACATATATCTAACATATATGTATATATATATGTATATGTATGTATATATATATTCAAACTGACTGATTTAAGAATATATTGGATTAAAGTCTGAATATATATATGTGAAAGTCTGAATAAAGAAAGTTCATTATATATATTCAGACTATATACACACATATATATATATATATATATATATATATATATATATATATATATATATATATATATATATACACATATCTCAGGACAAATAACATGCTGATGTTTTTTTCTATGTTGGGAGAGAAAAATATTTCTCACATTAACTGGACACTGACAAAGCCACCACAGTCTGTCAGAGAAATGATTTGTAACCAGAGTTTAATTTATGTGTTTATTTGTGAGTTTAATTTATCATGTACTGGAAGGAGAGAAGGCAGAGAGCACTCCAGTTAGGACAGTGAAACTAATTTGAAAAAGCAAAGAGGAAGAAAAAAGGGAAAAAAAACCCAAACACATTACCAGGACTGGGACACCAGCCTGGCTTATCCAAGCACGCATGCTGTTTTAGCAGTTAGTAATCCTCACCTGTGGTTTGCCAAGTAAAGGCACTGTCTTTATTGCTTTTCCAAGCAAATTTTTAATTTCCCTTTTCACATTTCCTGTCACAAAGTATCTGTCCTCAAACACCACATATGCCTTTGACGGCTCCATTTGCAGCAATTGAAACAAAAGCTTTGTGCTACTGGTTTTCCAAAAGTAAAAATGAGCCTCTCATAACGTTGGAAGTAAAGCACACTTGGGTGTAAAAGCTCCGACATCAGCCTTTAAAAAATTCATAGTTAGTGATATTTTATATTAGTCTGAGCTCCTTGGGTTTTTAATATCGCACAGGAAGAACACTGTATCCTTTTGTATAAGGACAGAAAAAGACGGTTATGCATTAACTTCTCCAGTTAACCTGCAATTAAATGTCATGATGTGAATTCAGCAGCGTGAAAAGCACATGCCAAGACATACATCAAGCACAGGATCGGTTTTTGCAACCAAATGTTCTGAGAAGTGAAATTCTCGAAAACCTCCTTTCCTGTTGTCTTTGCAAGCAGTGAGACCGTGACATTTCTGTTGCTTTTTTGTCATAAATCCTGAGCCAGTGACAGGTTTCTGTATCAGCGTTTAATGGTCTACACAGAACAAATTCTCCCTACACATGCCTCGGCCAAACTAAACCTGCGTTCAGTCAGTATCAGAATGAATCAGGAGACTGGCTCCGTGCAGCTGCATTGGCTGAAAGTCCCGCACTTATCCTGCAGGAAGGAGGAATTCAATGCAAGAATGGCAATGACAAACATAAATCCTGAGTCGTCGAGACATCATGTCGTTGTGCAACTTTATAAATGGGATTTTCATAATTACCCTCAAGTACATAATGCTACAAAAAGCGGTTTTACACTGAAACCCGTGGGGTCACACACAATTTTGGAGGCAGTTGCTCTTTTCCTTTGTGTGAGAAAGTGCATAAAAAAAAGAAAAACACCAGTTAGACACATGTGGAGCCTCTAAACAAATGAAGTAATAAACAGAGCTCTTCCCTGGCATATCACGGCAGAAAGGGAAGAGATAAAACCTCCTGAATGTTGCACACTGGACGACATCGAGCCAAGGAAGAAGCAGACATTTTGCAGGGAGACTCAACATATCTGAGCACAGTGATCAGCATGATCCATGACAATGGCACCTACCACCATGCCACGCCACCGAGGGCTCAGCCGCTTTGCTGACGTCTGCGGTAATAAAAGTGAAGGCCTCGCGTCTGTGCGGTGATTAATGATAGTTCCTGTCAGTGTGAATAAAAAAAGGAGGCAGTGGTAATTAAAGAGGGTGTACAACAGAGCAGGATTTAGGACCACGGTCCAGCTCATCAAGGCAGCGGAGATGTTATTAATAGGAGACGGCTCATCGTCTGCACCCACACACAAACAAACGGGCAATTATTCCGTCACACATTCAGTCAGTCATCAGCATCGACCTTTAACCTGGAACTGCCGGCAAAAGCGCTGGAAAACAGCTGCGCTCGGTAATTCTGTGCAGATGTCACATTCAAAATGTAGTATTTTCAACGACGCTGGTTCACAAAGACAATGCTAACTGGACTCAAGTGAAATCAAACTACCGGTGACCTAAGTGCAGCTCTCACACAATATCAGCTGCATGTGACTGTCAAAGGATTCATGCAACGTAGATAATGGAATACAATTTATCAGCTGAGTTCAAGAACTACAAGTACTTTCCTGTATCTTCAAACAAAGGCTGAGTAAGTGCAGTTGATTCCGTTTGTGTCTGTTCAGAAACAACGAGAAATAGGCAAGAAAAATATTCTTCCATTTATTGCAATGTCCTTGGTTAAAGAAAAATAATAATCTGCCAGTGGGTTCAGCAAATCTTACTCAGCAAGAATACTTAAAGCTAGCTTGTAAATATGTGGCCACTTTCAGACTGTAATGTGCCTTTAAACGAGGAGAAACAGCCAAAAACTTGACAAAACTGGCCAGAATTTAAGAAAGCAAAGAAATTCTTTTCCAGTCATGTAAGAAACACTGACCTTAAGTGAGTCTTCCTTACTTTTTTTTAATGCTTTAAAATGTCTTATATTTGCTCACACATCAATCTGTGATAGTGAATGTGACTTCTATATTAAAACATACTTAATTATACCACAAACAAGGAACAGGAGCAGCAGTGATTTCATGCAAACCATTGTTTTTTAGTTTTTTACTGGTATTGTATCTTATTACGGCAAAGTAAGATATATTTGCTGAAAGGTTATTTAAGAAAAAAAAACATATCATTGTTCTTTTCAGGTGAAAAATTTAATTAAAAAAAAAAGCTTTTGGGCTAATATTTCTTTCTTGAATTAAATTTTTGCAGTGTATTAATGAGGCTATGGTGAGCGTCTGGTTAGCTGCTAACAGTAGAACATGTTCCCACACCTGCGATTTTGTGTCTGTGTGGGTGTTCCTGTATGGGTATCTTTGTGAGGACCAAACAACTTAAACTATAGGGAGTGAGGACATTTTGGTCAGCCCACTATCACGACTCGTCTAGCCTCGCCACGACACGGTTATTTTAGCGCTATAGATCAGTTAAAAAGACTTAAAAGTCCTGAAAATGTGGGTTAATCTCCAACATTTAGCACAGAAATGTCTCAAATCTAATAAAACTAATCTTTTTAATGAACTGATTCTAATCAATTCAGGTACAGGTCCCAGCAGCCGCACAGTGATGGCTCCGCCCACGTTGAGGAGGTACTGTGTTGTAATGGAAAACCACCTAAACCGTGCAGAGGCGAGCTGGGACCATGTAGTGGAAAAAGGCATAAGACTTGGAATAGGTAAGGGTTAGGTTTAGGCATTTAGTGTGTGTGTGTGTGTGTGTGTGTATAAATTGGGTTGGTTTTGGGGGCTAACTTAAAACCATATATCTTTAAAAAAATCCATGTAAACATGCCTCGTCTAACTGAGAGGGCACTAAAATGAATTTCTGCCTAAGACACCGGGATAATGCGGTTGAGGTTGAGATTAAAAGTCTTTCTAAATACAAATTCAGCTGCCAAACCATCACCATTAACAAAAACGGGTTTGAGGCAAGACCTCCAATAAAATGTGTCTCGTTAAGCACAAGTTAGACAAATTGTGAGGTTTTGTCCTTGTGGGGAGATAAGGTGACTTGTTTGTAAATAGGCTGACGGCTACTTACTGTAAATGTTAGATCAGCAAAACCACAACACTGAGGTAGCAGAGGCCTCATCTGTGGGCACGTCAGGATGAGATTTACTATAGCAGCAGTAAAAAAGAGCAGCTATAGCTCGTAGCTGGTCGGGAGTTTGGAGCCATCCATCTCCTCACTCCGTCTTCTTCCCGTAACCATCGCCTCGTCAGTCTCACGTTCATGATGAGATGTCAGCGGCAGAAGGTTATGGCTTAGGGCATGAAATCAATGGGATACCTCTGGTCTCGAGTGATATTGTGGTATCAACCATCATAGATCAAAATGTGCTTTCAGAGGTGCAGAGGTCTAACCCTAACAGCAAAGAACTCAAAATGTTCCTCATAGATAGAAAAAAAAAGGTCCAATGTGGTTTTCCAGACTGGGGGAAAAGGTTTTGAACACTTTCCTCATGTTACCATTTGTCTTCAGTCTGAGCGGTTGTGCAGGGAAGAACAGCAAGTGCTGTGTGACAGATTTAGTGCAGGCTGCGCCGACCATGATGCCACTGAACGCAGACAGATAAGTCACTCTCTTCTGTCCTTGAATGTTCTGCTGTTTTTCACAGCTCTGAACTTGCTCAGCAGAGTTCCACTCCGGGTGCAAGCTGTACTGCGATGACACAGCGTAAGCAACGTGCCAGCTCACCGCTGATTGTAATCATGCCGCGTTTACCTGCAGTCCGACCTCTAATCTAACCTCCTCCTCCTCCTCCTCTGCTGAGTGAGTTGCAGCGAGAGGGGGTTTGAAAGAGCTACTGTAAATTCTACTACGAGTAAAACACCAACTGGTAAATACGTGGACACGAGACACAGAGAGAAAATATGTATAAAGCAAAATTCACTGGGATGAAGTAAAAAACAAGAGAGAAATCATGCTGGAAGGCTTGTAATAAACTGACAAAGTGATCTGGCAGAGACGGCCTGGTGAGCTGAGCTTATATACTGAGAGCTAATGGGGGAAAAATGAGACACAGGTGCAACCAATCTGGGAGTGGCCTGAAGTCATCATGTGAGACTGCAACCAGAACAGTAACTAAAGCCTGGCCCACACCAGTTTTTGCAAATATGACTTGATTTAAAAACACAACAATAACCAATTTTCAATGTTGTTCAATCCTGAGACAGCACAGACGAGACGATGCAGTCAAGACAGTCAAGACACAGGACCACACACTTGGTGTTTAATCAGATTATTTCAGGGAGAAGATTCCAGGGATTTGGAATCTCACACAAAGTGGCCGTGATTTAACGTGACTTCAGAATATAAACAGACACGGAGGCGGACTGTCGGCGCCGTAGCTGTTGTGTGTGCGCGATGTTTTGTGTCTGAGAAATGGAAAAAAAACCTGTATTTTTCATGGCTGAGAAGACGGAATCAACTTGGCTTATGCAAGTTACGCTTTTTAAGCAGAAGTCAAAAACATCCGTTTCCCGCTCTCATTGGTTATTGCTGTTATTGGGGTTCTGCTCACGACCCAATCCTTGTTCAGTCGTTAAAATATCAAACATGTTTAATACTTGTGATTAACCCGTCACACTACAGGATAATTTGGCCAGATAATCTGTTCAAATCAGTTTAAAAATCGGAAGGCAGAGGGGCCAGATCGGGGCTGAAAAGTGTCCAATGATCCTCGAGTGTGGGGCAGACTTAAGGCTATCTGAAATGAGAGAGATGGTGAGTATACATAATTTAACTCAAATAAAATTGGTCATGATCATTTTTTGTCTGTCTTTCTTTAGGAAACACAGCACTGATATCAGTTACGTAATTATCATTTCTGTGAAGCACCTTTATTTGGTCTATAATTAGCCAATAATTGGTAATAACACGTGATAAATGCATACATTCTCATCAGTCATCACAGTTTGACATGGAATATGTATGTATAAATTATTAATAGATATATAAATATGATTATTATAAGTGGTTAATGGTTAAAAAAACAACAACTGAATATTCACATTAGCTATGTTTTAAAACCATGTACACAAGTTATAGATGTTGGTGAATACATTTGCGGACACTTAAAATGTCCTCACTTCTTCTTAAATGAAGTCGATTAAAAACTATACATCCTGCTTATAAATACAATCATTACACTTTATTCCTGTTTCTGTAGGGATGTGTAAGTATCACTGGTGGTCCCTCAAAGTGGATCAAATGACCGACCATGTTTCCATAGTAACAGTCAGCGACACCTGTTGACCACGTGGCAGTTTTTAAAAAGTGTGCATTTACCTTGAATGTGCACGTGAGTCAGGACATGACCTGTCAGTAAACACTGCACTGCACTCACAAGTGTTCCTATGGATTTTACGTTAAGTAAAACACCCTCGAAGCTATTTCATTTTCCAGAGGGCAAATGTTTTTAATGGAAACAGGCCTGGGTGTTTTGAGTAGTTACCCAGAAATCGTTATAAATTAGATCAACTCGAGATCAAGACCTGGGCAGCTCCGTTCAAGGAATTGTATCTCCTGTCTGACTAATAATGTGTTTTAAGCCGTAGTACAAGTCTGTCTTTGTGAAAAGCGGCTCCTGGTGTGTTCCAGGGCTCTGGGACAGGTGCCCACTTCACTGAGTGTATAATCCAGCCTGAGTGAAACATAGCCCTCTTTTCTTTAGTATATATATATATATATATATATATATATATATATACTGTATATATATGAGCCAAATTCTTCTGAATTCTTCAACAGAGCACATGGTTTACTGATGAGGTCTCATGATGTATTAATTAATGGGATTGCTGCAAACTATCCCAATAAAAGTTTTGTCTATTTTTTATTCTGGCGTCAACTAGTTCCACATACTTCAACATAGAAACGTCTAAACATTGACCTTAATTAGGATATTCTTGCTGATAAATGTTCCATTATTATTGAAATGAATTGGAAATGTTTTCAAAAACATTTGGAAAAAGGGCATCAAAGTGGTTATAACGGTAATGTCACTTTTCTTCATTTTAAATTGTTAATACAGTATTTTAACATGCAGTAAATTGATAATAACTGCCAGATATTGAAAGTTATTCTGGAAAAATGGGTAAAAGTTACACTTACTTTTTGAGGCTAAGGTGTTACAGGGTTAAATGGATTGAAATGCACACAAAATTTCACATGTTTTTTTTTACAATTGCAGCTAAAATGTCATGCCTATTGTATCATTTTTATTGGTATATATTGTGTGGAATTTTCGCTTCTTAAGTGGATGGCATCGCATGCTAGAGGGGGCAGAGAGATTGTTTAACTCTTCTCTTCAACTGCTCTCCAGTTCATAAATTTGACTCTTCATACATGATTATCTGCCAGAGCATAGACAAATGTGTGTATTTTCATAAAATGGGACTTACAGAATTTGAACAGCGACTCGAGTGACAGGAGAACAATCCAGCTTCTCTGTCGAGCGCAATATAAACTGAACTCTCCAACTCTTGGGCAAAAACACAAAAGTCCTCAAATTTAAAAACTCTCATGGTGAGGAGTTACGACCTTCACTTTACAATGAGTAGTTTGGAAGGTGCGTCAGTGGACCTGCTCCACTAGCAACCACTAACTGCAGGTGCCAAACACAGCTGATTCAGATCAGCAGATTAGACTGCACACAGCTTAACATATCCACACAGTGACAGCTTTTTAACAGCCTTGATATATACTTATTGGACACCTAATAAAGTAGCTGGAGTGGCATCAGTGAAGACTTCTGCCTCTGTAGCCCGTCTGACACAAGCAGCTATTTGAATCTTTTCTTTCATCTTTCAAGTGTTGGTCACTGGTTATTCTCTTTTTTTGAATCATTTTCTGTAAACTCTAGAGATGGTCGTGCATGAAAATCCAAAATTAATCAGCAGTTTTTGAAACATGTTGTGAAAGTTCATTATGTCTACTGATTGAACTTAGTTTTTCGGTTTGTTTTTTTAGACCAAAGGGAGTTTTCCTTACCTTGTTGACCAGTTTTTGGTATGTATCGACGTGTCAAATCTGAGAGGACGATCATGCCTCCACAACAGCCGATAAGGCACGTCACCACCTGACATCAGGTGACAGTTCTGAGGGTGAAAGATACATGCCAAAACTGGTTAACGAGGTAGGGAAAACTTCCTTTTGTTAAAAAAAACTAACAGAAAAATTTAGTTTTTGAAACATTCAGACCAGCCCATGTGGCACCAACAAGCATGCCACGTTCAAAGCCCCTTAACATCAACTTTCTTCCATTTTCTAATGCTCAGTTTGAACTTGAGCAGCGGATACTAACCATATTTACATGTCCACATGCATTGAGTTGCCGCCAGGTGATTAGATACTTGTGTTAACAAGCGGTTGAACAGGTGTACCTAATAAAGTGGCCGATGAGTGCACATTACTGTAAATAGGAAAACTCCAGTCATACTGGCATGGTTTAAAAGTCTGTTCTAGTTAATGGAAATCATCTGTAGTGTGTGAAGGCAGGACATTACATCACCTCCGAGCTGAATCAGCGCCAAACTCCCAATGAGAATTTGTACTTTAAAGTAACATGAAATCACCATTTTTCTAACCACTGCGAGGTTCATTTATCACATTTGGTAGTGATATTGTTTCCACAGTGCAGCTGTGGCACCAAGAGCCCAGTTTGTTTTCTCCGTTTCAGACTCAAAAACAGCCTGGATGAGATACGGGAGTGATCAGTCATTGTTCTGGCCTTAAACGAACCTGTTGAGGCTTTGTGCAGGATCAAAGGCTCATCAAACTGACGTGATGGCATCTCCAGTTCACAGAGGAGTCAGTGGAACTGAGGCAAACGTGGTCTGAGGTGTGATTTGAGGCACACAGCTGAACTTCACCCGAGGAAAATGTGTTCTTCCAGATGCAGGAAAACACAACATGCTGCACCAAGCCTCGCTTTACAGGACGCATGTGCACCACAAAGCAAGAGCTGACAATCTGTGTGAAAAATGACTTTCAAGCAACGGGGGACACTTTATCTGAGGATGAAACAATCCGCTCAGGGGTTTTTGTGAGACATTTTAAAGCGGGAACAAGCAGGATTTCCCAATGATACGTTGTAACTCAAGTTACCCTGAAATTAGACCTCATGAACCATGACTCTAGGAAGGAAGGGAAAGATGGACGGTTGATCAGAGCCGCTGCGACTAAGCGCTCCGCCACGAGGGGCCAACCTCACCGAGTGTGTCAGACATTCTAACATTGATATATTTTTTTGACAGAGAGCCCAGAGGAAACCCACGCAGACACGTTCCCAGACTCGGGAATCTAACCCAGCACCTCCTTGCTGTGAGGCAACAGCGCTAACCGCTACGCCTAAATGTCTGATCTCATAATTCTGTTTTATAGTTTACCGTCTTAAACAAGGAAAGGTCCAAATGATTGTTAGGACCTCTTGGATTCAACTAAATGTGTTTGTAATGAATATCTCTGGTGCACTGATTCACATGCAGAACTCCCATTTATTCACTCGCACAAAAGCACAGACACATCCACACACACTCGAGTTTGGAGTGTTGACTCCCAGTGCCAAAATGCATATCAATGTCTGATCTTGTAATCCCCGATTTATAGCCCGCGGTTATTTATGAGACAAGGAAAGGCCAAGCAGGACTTCTTTTAATTAAACTAAATATGTAATAAATATGCGTCTGGCAAGCTGCGCTAAACAAATACTCACATGCACTCCTGAAATATCCATTCTCACAAAAGCACATGTCCTCGCAGATACAGCTCCACACTCTTTGGTGTGGCTCGAGGAACATTTGTTCCACTCATTTGTCTGATGGAGGCAGCGATTTTTGAATTTGCTGGAGTGTAGTGTTCAGCCAGTTCTGTGTAGGTGGCCTTAAACAGCTTCTGCCAAACTACTGCAATACCAACTGTTTATCTTTAATGGCTGAGGCCGCACGGAAAAACACCAGCATGTGCGTGTGTGCGTCTTTGTGTTTGCAAGTGTTGTGTGTCACATAAGAGGAGCGCTTCCCCGCACTTATTAAAGCGATATATTAATTTGGAAAATGCAATTATTGTTGAGAACACATGGGGGAAACTGATAGTTCTCTTGTGTGTTCTTATTGAATATAAAGCTCCAGTGTCTCGTGTGGATCGGTTTATGTGTCTAACAAGGGGAAACAATTGTTTTTAATTAAACTCTCTAATGTTAATGTTTTGTTTAGAGACCGTTATTGGCTAAACATAATGGTCGGACATAAAAGTCCACAAGCAAGTCAGTGGTTTGCAGCAGAAGGATGAGAATTTAGCAATGTATTTGAATTTTAGCTATTAAAATAAACTGAGCAGCATTTAATGCCTTTATTAGGTATCATTGATGTGGACTCAGAGTGGGTCAGACATGATTCAGATGCACGGTGTGAGCAAAAAAAGGGGGGGGAGCTGAAGCAAGATGACAAGATGACACTTATTTTGTGATATCTTGGAGCATCAAGTTTGTCTAGTCGGTGCCATTTTGGTTTTTGAAATCAGAAGAAACCACCACTGGGATGAGAGGGCGGAGCTGGAGAAGAAGGGAGGGTTGGGTCTTCTTGAGAAGGTGTGACGACCGGCAAGGCACTGTGTATGAAATCTGCTGTATATATGGTATTTAACAAGGGCCAGATTTGATAATGTGAAGATTTCCGGGGGCCAACGGGACCTTCAGACCTAAAAGTTTCATACAAATACACACTGGCAATGGCAATTAAATAACAATGCAACACAAAAATTAGCCACGCATGAGTGAAAAAAATGAAAAAAATCTGCCTTTCTATCACATCACATGTGTATATATATATATGTATATATATATGTATATATATATATATATGTATATATGTATACAGTATATGTATATATATATATATGAACTACATATTGTTCCATATCAATATTTTGAAATTAGTTTAAATATCATCACAAATATTGGAAAGGAAAGTATCTTTATTGTCATTATACAACCGAAGTTGGTCAATGAAATTACGAGGTAAGATGGAGTCAGTGTGTGGTGAAACCTCTCATAATTAATTAAGTAAATTAACTAATTGCTAGCATACTTCTTTTTGCAGCCAGTGGCCTCGCCCCCTGATGGACACTCAAGGGAATTCAGGTTTCAGGCACCGCATTGGCAGCATGAAGAGGAGTGTAATATTATAGTACCTTGGTGAAGGCCTTCATCCATAACTGCTACTGCTACAGTGGATGCTGGTTAGTCTTAGAACATGGAAAACAAACCACAGGGAAAACTTTCTCTTTTTTTTTTAAAGACAGCCCCGATGACAGAAAGAGAGATTGCACAGAGTCACATTAGCTGGAGGAACAAAGGCTAGCCTGTAATGCCATGCCCTTGGCTCTCAGTGTATGAACCTCCCAAATAAAAAAAAGAAAGAACCACAGCGTATGGTTTTTATACTACCATTTTTGTATGTATAAAATATAAACTTGATATCCTGTATAGGCACCAGTCAGCAGATTGTAATCTGTTTTTTATGCTAAGTTAAGGTAACTGCCTGCTGGTGACACGTTAGCTCCTATTTATCTGACATTAGTGTATCAGTGTTCTCATCTGAAATAAGGAAAGCAGTATCAGAGTCAGCACTTTTACTTTTAAATGCACGTTAGAACTAATAAATCCACATTGTGCTAATGCGCAGCCACTGCTCCATCGAAAAATATTTGTGCTCATCTTTGGCTAACAGAAAAAACAGCTGTGATCTCGCCAGATGTGGATCCGATGTCAGCGAAAGATTAGCCAGCAGAGAGAAAGAAGCAGAATGATTTGACTGCATTTTGTAATGACGATTTAATCCAAGCGAAGGACATAATGTTGACGTCTGCGCTTCTGTCTCGCTCACAATTGAAACTCAAAACATGCGCCCGGTAAAATATCAGAGGAGGACTCCTCCAGAAGGGCATTTAAAGCATATGCATGTTACCACCGAGTTACAAGATGTCAGTGTGCCCTTGCATCCTCTCCCACTTAACCCAAACCACATGTTTGGCACACGATGTTCTCACCACAACCAGAGTCTGAGCCAATAACTGCTATATCCATGTAAGGGTAGTGCGACTCATATTTTAGGTGGTTAAGACGGGGTTTGTTTTTTTTTTCCAGTTCAGCTTTCAGCCTTTTTGTTCAGCACATGACTCAAGATTAATTCAGGAGTGGGTGCCGAACCAGAAAGCTATAGAAATACAGTTTCTGAGTGGGTAATGGTAAGATATTTAAAAAAGATGTATAGAAATAAAAAGGTCCAGTGTTGTCCAAACGTCAAAACATCTGGAACAAATAAAAGTTGTTTCTTCAGGACCTGGGAAAGATTTGAGATTTTTCATATTTCATGCACTTTGAATAAGTGTTGGTAATAAATACATAGTATAATGGATTGAATGATGGATGGCCACAAGGGCATTCAATTTGAAAAAAGCTTTCCCTGATTCACAGAACTCCATGACGATGAATTATGCGTCAGGTGACATGTTCACATCTCTGCAACCAGGTGCACGTTCAGTGTTTGTGTGATCAGTTGGCCCCGACCCCGTACTGCGTGTTGTAACACCCTCACAGTGGCAATCAAACATGCTTGGTTTAATTTAATGTGTGTTTTTTAAGCATCACGATTCTTATTAACCCGTAGTGCTCAGTGCCGCAGGTGCACCCTATGGACGTCCTGGGGTGGGTGTGTTTATAGGTTTATATATTCAGGATTCTCTTGTGTTTTTGAGTTCATGTTATGATTAACTTTAATATAAAGTAGCAATAACTGTGCAGAAGTCACAAAAATAGCCATACAAACGAGCCAGGTGAACTTTGAACTGTGACATACTTCCAGATTTCACAAATTCAATCTGATTTTAAACATTTTGAGTACTTTTTGCCCAGCTGTATTACATCCGATTGTGCTGGGAAAAAGATACAAGACCCACAATATTGTAAATTCTTATAGCCTCTGTACATACTGTACATTTTAACATAGCAATGGAAAAAAAAGCAGCAATGCTCTGTGTTCTAAGGGTTAAATGCACAGTATGTAATTTCTACTGCTGGGGTGGTCTCTCAATCAAGAAGACCTATAGTTGTCTACGATGTCGTGAGGCTGCATGGAATCATGGGAATTGTGGTCAACTAGTTGATCCATGAGTAACAAATACACACAATAAACCATTCACTCTTGCATTCACACCAGAGTGTCCAATTAACCTCTGCATGGTTTTGGACTGTGGGGGGAAACTGGAGAACCCGAAGAGAACCCACGGGGGAGAACGTGCAAACTCCATTTCAGGAAGGCCCTCGGTCGGACCTGCCCATGAACCTGGGTCTTGTTGCAGTAAGGCAACAGTGGAAGCCACTACCCCGCCGCGTGGCCCCCTTGGCTAACGCAAGCACACTGTATAACATTACTCTTGTAGTTTTAAGGTACTTTAAAGCAAACGTTGAACATATTATCTCTAAATTTTTCCCCAGGACAGATCCAAAACAAAATGTCTTCACAAATAAGTTGAATTATTCCTAAGATAATACATTATAGTAACAGTTATATTAAACACAAACTTGTAAATACCGTTCATAACCACTGTGGAAGATTGGAGGTGAATGCTGTAGAAGCAGAGTTGAAATCCCTCTGAGAGCAAGCAGACAGTTTTCCAGATTGTGATGATAGAAAAACAGGAAGCTGAGGGTTTCTCTGCACTTATCATGACCCTAAAGCTCTCCTGAAATATTTAGTTTGAAATCTTGTGAATTTGATTTATATTTCTGTTTGTGTGTGTGTGTGTGTGTGTGGTTTTTGGTTGTTTTGGTTGTTTTGGTTGTTCATATTTCATAGGGTTTCCTTTTATCTCTGTTTAATGTTGAAGATCACTCCATCTGTGTTTTCTCTAGTTTTACTTCCAATGTGATTGCTTGCTCCTCTCTGATGAGTTCCCCCAGCATTCAAGTATCCTTGCCCCCCCCCCCCCCCACATTGTATTCAGTCCCTGTGCTGCCCACTCTTTTGCGATGCTTCATCTCCTGTGCTCCCCATGTCCAAGCTCTTATCTTCTGGATTTTGCTCTCCTGTGTTTCGTCTTTTATGCTCTGCATTTGGATCATCGCAAGCCTGCTCCTTGATACTACCTGTTTTTCCAATCCACCTTTGAATGTGGTCGCTCTGGTTATGGGAATTAGGTCATTTTGAAGGGATTTTATGGGTCTGGTCCTTTGAAAGAGCAGTCTCTCAGTCTGTCAGGTCATTGGCTCATTGGAAAACCCTCCCCTAACCTGGTAGGTACACTACTCATTGATAAGTCCACACCTAAATATCTATAGCAGAACAATTATCCATTATGGGAAATTCATTTCAGGCCAATAAAGAAAATTTGGGCACAACATTAAGAAATAGATTTGGTTCCCGTCATTGGATCGCTCTCAAGCGTACAGTATATCACCAAGCTATTTGAGCACCTTTGCCTTCTAATGTACTTGGACGACGGGTCCGGCAAAGCAGTCTGTTTCCGCAGGCATATCCTGGCCGTAAAAGTTCCTCTGTGCCAGCCGTCACCCTGTGTGATGTCCATGCCAATCCGAAGTATTGACTTATACTCCGTCTGACGCAATCGCACCAAGTCTGCTCCAGTTCCTGCTAAATGAACAATGTGTTGGCGTCGACAGTCGAGGTTTTTCTGCTGGAGTGAGGATGGAGGCGGCCATGACTTGAGGCTAGTGCAGTCGAGGAGCATATTTTCATCCAAACTGCACTCGACTCGACTGTGCACCTTTTTCTTTTTTATTATAAGAAACTATATATTATTACTTTAACAACAAATGGCCTCAATGTGGAATTACCTCAGCAGCACATGTTAATGGACGCTGTCAGGGCAGCGGTAAGTTAATAGCAAACCTTGCCTTTGACTCTGAGCAGACATTCGAACACAGCTGTATCATATGCACAGATCTTCTCAGTTTTTATGTTGTGCATTCATTTAAAATGTGCAGTGTGGAAAAAAAATGAACTGAAGGGCAGTGAAGTGATCACCCTGATCACATACTTAGGAAGCAGCAGGAAACATCCTGTACAGCTAATAAAGTCTACTTCTCTGTGTTCCCGTGCCAGACTGCTTTTATTTAAAAATCTGGAATCCAAATGAAGCTAATACTGAGAGATGAATGAACTGACTGTTGGATTTTACTGTTACAACCAACGAGGAAACTTAGCTGGTTTCTGTTCCACGTTTGCTGGCGATCCAGTTTGATTGCAACAGCCCTTGAAAATCCATTGGATTTTTATATGATGAGCCTATCAGATGCAAAATCCCTGTGGATATATAGTAATTGTCACTTATTTTCCAGCTCCTGGGACTGTGTTGACTGCTACCTTAGAGACTGAAGAAGAAATTGATGATCATAACAGATGAGTGCACATTAGTATTTCAGACATCTTCAAATGCGATCGCTGTTCATCAAACCCTGAACTCTGAAAAGTGGTTATATAATCATAACACAGGAAATGCAACCAGATCTGTCAAGCTTTGAATTTATACATATGTTGAAACAGCATATCTGGGACTGTGGTGAGAGCAATAGTTTAAAGCTGTGTTTAGACTGTACTCAGACACTGGACAGATCAAAATACAGGTGTAGGCACAATTAAAGACCTCACGACATGGCTCTCAGAGTGCTGGCAGTGTCCACATATTTACGTATCATACTGACTCAAGATATCAGAATCCTCTGTCCGAGATGGCGGCTGCTGTGGTTTTGAGTTTGTGGCTGCTTTTCTATCAAACATTTATCTCAGGAATTCTGCCCAGAATGGAAAGTTCTTGATGCTGATTGAAATGAGAAGAGTCAAATCAACTCTCTGCATCAAATCACTCGTGAGTTAGTGGAAGTTTCTGGCACTGCCCCGCTGAACCTTTGGCCTCTGGGCCTTGGCGATCGAACCACCCAAAGCTGCAAACAACATAACTGAAGAATATGTCACCATGGCTTAAGTACGAGGGATTATTGGATTGAACAAAAATGCTTCTACAGAACTTTGCATGAACAGGAAAAAAGTTTTGAAATTTCTGTGCAGATTGAAGAGGAATGATGGTCCGTCATAGCAAGTCTGTGATCTAGAGATCATTCTAGAAGTGACTCAAAAGGATTGTAATGATTTTTTTAAACACAACTCTCCAAGAACTTGTAGTGAATGCAGGAAGGATTTGACCTCACTGTCTTTAAAACTACTTACCAATCCTAAAAACATGGGTAAATCTCCAACAACTACAGGAGTCTGGTGTAACGTCACTAGTCACTGGTGTGTGTCACCACAGTTTCACTCAGCCGTGCAGTGATGACTCCGCCCACTTTAAGTAGGTACTTTTTTTGTAGTGGAGATGCAACCTAATCGTGCCGTGTCATGCCGTGCCGAGGCGAGTAGAGTCGGTGGAAATACGGCAGATATGGACAAATGTATTTGGCCTCACCTGTTAAGTACTGAATTCAGGTGTTTCAATCAGGCTTTGGGTTCTAGGCCCCTTATCGCCAATGAAGGACAATCTCAAAGCTTCAGCATACCAAGACATCTTGGACAACGCTATGCTTCCAACTTTGTGTCAACAGTTTGACAGTTCTCTCCTTGTCTCACACAACAGACACACACTGACAGCAGACTACACAACATCTGTACAGTCTGACAGGCTTAAAACAACATCATCTGGTTTTTATGAACACAAATGAAGTCCATGTTTATTTGCATAAATAAACCACTTCATTAGGTACACTTGTTGTAGTGTGTGCTTCAAGAGAAGCTCCAAACAGCCAATCACGTAGCAGCAGCTCAGTGTTCAAGACGACCTGCTGAAGCTCAAACCGAGCACCAGAATGGGGAAAGAAATGAGATTTAAGCCACTTTAAAAGTGGCATGGTTGTTGGTGCCAGACAGGCTGATCTGGGTAAACCAGTTTCTGGGTAAAGCAGTGATTTAACCACTGTGATTTTAATATAGAGAATGGTCGGAAAAAAGAGAAAATAGGGTAAAAATGTCTTGTTAATGCTAAGGGTTAGAGGAGAATAGCCAGACCTTTCAAAATGATCAAAAGGCAACGGTAAATTGCAACAGTGACTCAAATAACCACATGTCACAACGGAGGCAGGCATCTCTGACTGTGTAAAAAGTAGATGAGACTCGGCGGCTAAAGACCATGCCAGGTGTACCTAATAAAGTGGCCGGTGAGAGGAGAAATGTTAGATCTGATCACAAGTGGCCAGACACATTTTCATGCCAAGTGTGAACAGAGTTACTGTAAGATGTTAATACCCCTATAGATTGGAGGGTGGGGGTAAGGAACTGATTAAACTGTCATGGTCCTGGCAGCATCTCTGTATCTTTCATTGTGTTTTTACTCCTCTCCAGTGTTTCCTGTTTGGCTCCCCTGTCTGTTCTGTGTGTGTGTGTGTGTGTGTGTGTGTGTGTGTGTCTGGGCATGGCTTCCCAGTCTCCACCTGTTGCTCATTTTGCTGTTGTCTCTTGCTGCTCGTTCACCTGCACACCTGACTTTAATCACCGCATCAGGTCTCATCAGTACACAAACTCAGGTTCCTGACTCCAGATTGTTCAGTCCCTTCAAGGGAGTATTGATGTCTCTGCCAACTCTGGAGTTATTATCGGTATTAATCTCATGCAGTGTTTTTTTCCGTGTGCCTAAGGTCCTCTTCTTTGAAGCCTCCATGATTTTGCCTCACGTATGCCAACCAAATAACAACCAGGAGAGACATCACACAGACATCTGAGCCCCTGTTCTCAACCACTCATACTGTATGTGCCATGCTTTATCATCTATTTTCCTCTTAATGGGAGCAGAATTTACTAAATTGACAGCATGTGTTTTTGAAGAGGAGCTGAAACTTGCCATTAACCCTTCAGAAAAATGTTTACTAAAAAGGAGAAGTATGCACCTTTTTTCCCATATACTTTGTTTTGCAACCAGTGGAGTAGCCCCCTGGTGGCTTCTCAATATAGTCTTAGGTCATTTTCACACCTAATAGTCCGCCAGACTCAAGGTTCAATTGGGGGTTGCAACATTCAGTCGGTCCTAGTTTGCTTTCACAGTTTCACACTTTAGTGAAACCAACCGAACCTTTTAAAAAACATATAAAACATATGAAAAACAAGACAAACAATGAACAGGAAAACTCGCTCATCTGTTGGTTAATGCACGGCAACTTTTGTTTCCACCACATAAGAGCAAATCGTGGAGCTGCTTCAAATCCTACCGGGTTTAGTTTGTTTTTGAAAACATACGACACATATACGCTGCAACAATGGGCTCAGCTATTTCTCCTTGCTATCGTTCTACGCGCATATAGGTTTTGGTTGTGTTTTCCCACAATGCCCTGTGTTGTAGTCCGCCTCCTGCATTTGGTTCAACCGAGAGCCACGTTTTGAGGTGAGCAAACAAACTGTGAATACACCCGTAGAATCCTTGTTATCTTCAACTGGCAAACTGGAAGACCACGCTCACGTTTCCTCCCTCGGCCTCATCCACCATTTTCGCCATTTTCATTCAGGTTAAATAAACTTCACAAAGCTCCCTGTGAAACTCCTCCATCCTCATATTTTGGGTTTGAACCTATTTATCTGCTCTAAGCTGCAATCTTTAAGATAAATGACTAGTTCGGTATTTGCGGCAGTAACATTAACGACCTGCTGAAAGTGTCTCAGCGTGAAGTTTGACCTCATATGGGGCCCCACTGCAATATGGGATTGACCAAGATTGTTAAATGGGGGGTTTTCAACCAGGCAGCGATTCAGACCTCGTGTATGTGATGAAATAGAAAGTGAGCTTGGGAAAGAGAATTGCAAAATTAAGATTTCAAACCTCTCTACGTCTATATATTCTTTGAACTTTGGGCTTCTGAAACGCTTGAACCCAGGAAACACAGATCCCAGAAGAGAGGATGAAAGCGAGAAAAGAAGCAGAGCGAGGTGAGCGGGGATGAAACGAAAGCTTGATCCAAAGGGTGTGAAGCAGAAAATCAGGTTTCACGAGTGTTAGGAGACAGCATTCGTCTTGGAGTTTTGTCCAGTGCTTTGGCTGCACTCTCTCTGGGTATCCACTGGAGATCTGCAATATCGCAATCTCAGCTCATATTTTCCCTCTTTTTCTGTGTTTTACTCTTGCACTGGTATGGGAGGGTCTTTTTTTTTTTTTACAAATCATTACACATTATTTTTTCTTAGTCTTTCCTGTTTTGGGAGGTGCAGCGTGTCCTGAAATGTTCAGAATTTATGGGAAGTTTTCCTGACAATTTACGGATACACCAACATTATTATTCATTCACACACAGCTTTTCCAGCGTTAATACTGAGTGTTGCCTGACCGAGGCGTGGCCCTCTGTGCGGCTGGAGAGGTCACTGCCTTACTGGACTGCTGTCGCACGGTCGCACAGGGAACGTGCTGAGTGACGTCCACTGCAGCTATAAACCGGGTGACGTCCACTGCAGCTATAAACGGCTCATGAGAGCTCTCATGTCCGGCAGCAGTCGATGGCGTCACACAGAGACAGGGACGGTGGTGTTTGTGTGTGTCCATGTCGTAAATAGACTGTGAGGAGCAACTGTCAAGCAAACCTGTCTTTGTGAGGTTAGCAGACTTTTTCAGGATTAAGACCTGGTTTTAGGGTTGGGGTTAGAATTAGGGTTAGGGTAAGGCATTTGGTTAAGGTAAGGGTAAGGGCTAGGGAATGCATTATATCTCTGACAAGTTTGCGTGTATGTGTGTGTTATATACCTATTTAAGACCTTGTCAGGATGAGTAGTCCTCATGGAGACCAAAACCTGGTCCTAATGAGGCAGAACCTATTGGTTAAGTTTAGGACTAAGATTTGAATCGTGGTTAGATTAGGGTTAGGTTAAGCTTATAAACACGTTGTTTAGGGCTGTCCAAATTAATGAAAGTCAATTCAGTGTCCTAGGAAGAATAGCTGTGCCAACATGCGTATGTGTGTTTGTGTGTGTGTGTGCGTGCGTGCGTGTGTGTGTGCATGTGCGGGTCTGTGACCAAATTGATCTGACCGCCGGTGAAGCTGGTCATCAATTATTCTCCAAAAACAGGTTAGCCAATACAGGTCTGGTGTTAGGAAGTAAACAAGATTCATGAAAAGGTCAATAATAGTGTGTGTGTGTGTGTGTGTGTGTGTGTGTGTGTGATCTCAGAGGGGTTTAAAAATAGATAAAGCCGGATTAAGTATAAACCTTTTTCCCCATTAAGACTCAAAGCCATTTCAGGTTTGATAACATTGTTCACAGACTATATTAGTGAGTATCATGTGTTGAATCCTATCTAATGTTAATGTTAATGTTAGTTATAGAGGATTTTAGACAACTGTGTCCTTCAGTGTTTTTCCAGAGCCACACCAGTGAACACCACTATTCCCTCTACTACATTGTCATTACTGTGTTCATGTCCTCCGTCTACAAATACTCGGGGGGGTTGTTTTCTATCCAATAAAAAAGGTACATTTTGAAACACTGCTGGTTCCGTTTTAGCTTGAAATCTCCAAAGCTGTGTTTCGGAAAGTGAGAACTTTGGACAGATTACGCATTAGCTCGTTGTCAGTTGAGATTTAACCACCAGCGCTAAATGAAAAGAGCTGTGAACAGTTGCTGTCAACAACAACAACAAAGGAAATCCTGGCTCACACTTTTGACCTTTTGCTGTTTCTTGTTTGTAGTTTTCTCTGCAACTAAGCAACTAAGTGTCATCTGCTTCCTGCTGAATGGTCATGTGATTTTGAGTCGTGTTTGTTTCCATGCATGAGGTGTTTGTTGAAAATACATGTTTTGTTTTGTTTGTTTTTTAAAATGCTGTTTCCAATTGACTTGCATTCATTGTATGGGAATAATTCTATTATTGCCTCATCCTAATCTGAACTGTTCTTATTCCAGCAGTAATGTAAATGGTCTGTATTTATGCAGCACTTATCTAGTTTGGACGACCAGCATCAAAGCACTTTCCTCACAGACTGTATATATAATAGACTCGTCTTCCCCTTGCAAAACAACAACTGTGTATTATTTGACCACTGCGACCTGGCTCCTGTTTGACGATACCAGCTGTCAATCAAACTAACGTGCACTCGTATGTGTCGTGTTTTATCATCCATTATTCCTCTTAATAGGAACATCATTTACAAAATTGTCATCATGTTCTCTTGAAGAAGACCTGAAAGTAGAGATTTCTTGGATTTTCCTTGTGTTGCAAAAATAAGCCACGTGGTTATTGGCATAACTGTGTTAAATTATCTTGTTTACTTTGTATATGAATGTAACCAAAATAAAGATATTCATTCATTTATTCATACTTGGTTTTTATTTTTCAAGCCAGAGGACTATGTCACTTTTTATAATCAGTCTCAGGCTTTACAGGCTTTACCAGCAATCCTCCAATCACATGCCTGCCTGCCTTCTTGAGCCTCCGTTTTTAACTCATTTGTATTTTGTGACCCCTTTTTGTCAAATAAACTTTTTTTGTCAACATGTCTGTGTCCAAATCTGTGTCCACCCAACATTCACCCATTCACACCCGCAGTCATACTGCAGCACTTTCTCTGTCACACATCTGTCGTACTAGTTCAGCCGCCAGAAGCAATTTTGCCAGTGAGGAATTCCGGTTGGAAGACGACGCACTTTACCGTCACAGCTGCACTTTGGCCTCTTTTTTTTATTATTATGACCGCACTTATAACTGTATTTCCATAAACTGGTACATTAGCCAATCTTTTAATTGATTTAAAGAAAAAAATCAATTTCTTTTAAAAAAAAGCATCACATTGCACATCTACTTTTCCGGACAGTGATGCTTGTCAGTGATGATACGATGAAACAGTTACATATAAAATAAAAATGTGCAGAAACTCGGGGGCAAAATGCACATGAAATGTCTGGAATTGCATCTTGAAATTTGCATGAAAGAGTCAAAATGAACCTTCTCAAATTAATACTTCTCAAAATAAAATGTTTTTTTTCTTGTTATAGTCAATAAAAATTGGTTATGGTAAAATTAACTGTTATGGTAGTACCGCTGGCCTTTAATTTAACACAAGGTGATATTAAAAAGGTCTTAAAAAGAAGAAGCCCGGTATTTCCCATCATTCAATAAAACTGCCAGTGAAATAATACAAAATGCCCCCGAAACATATAAGAAAAACCACATTTAAAGTTAATTTTCTTCCCCTGAATGTGTGTTTATCACCACAACTGTGATCTGAAAGGCACACAGCCAGAGGCGACCACCCTAAAAGACACATTTTTTATCTCTTTAAACCTTCAACAAAGATGAATCACTGTTCTTGCTCGCTTTAAAAAAAATCCCCAACAATTTATTGTTCCTGGGATCAAACTGTCACGCAGGCGTTTTTGAAGAAACTTCTGCTGGGGTTTACTCCTGCTCCACAGAGACTTTAAGAGGAACACGGTGAGACAAAGCAGAGAGGAGAGTTCAGAGTCTGTTATGAAACAGCATGAGTCAACCACTGTTCAGTAGCCAAACTCAGTGCTCAGTGGGATCAGGACGTGGCAGGCGCTTGTGTACATCATCCCGCGCTCGCTGCCGTGCGCCGATTCAGTGTAAACATCACAAAAATAAAACCACACAGACAGATTTTTAGACTTTTTGGTCGCTCCCCAATATCGTTGGCTCCATATTTGGATCTCCTGTGGAGCGTCGCTGTACTGTGTGCATGAGTCATGTGTTTATATGACACAATGAATAGTCACTGAATGCTTATGTACAAACTCCCAAATGTATATGCTTTCACTTTTCTGCTCAGCAAATGATGTGAGACATAAATTTGATTATGTAAGGTTTTTATTGTTCAGGAAAGTTAAATAAATAAACTGTACTGAATGTATTATGGGTATATATGTTGTGTATGGAAATAAGGGATTACCGTGTATAAGAGTGTAAACATTAAGGAGCAACTTTATTTTAAACAGTGTCTGCACACATTTGTATGTCATTTAGGTTTATTTAGTCTAACTCAGATTCATCCACTGAGTCTAGACATTCATGTTTTGCTGTATGTTCCTCTGCTGACTCTTCGCCCGATCACTCGTAGCAAAGTGTCGGTGAATGAGCGATCACTGTACATTATTTTGTGATTGTTAACTATCAGTGATTAAAAGAAAAATAAATCCCAACATCCCGAATGTCCTGTTCTGTCTGTGCGACTTTCCCGGAACTGGACAGCACAAAAAGGCTTGGTTGAGTCAGAGCGTAGAGTTCAGTTTGCATCACAGTTACAGGCAGAGACTAACACAGCACTGTGGATTTTAATCTGCAAAGTATAAATAGCAGGACATCACGCTGTGTGTCAACCCTGATATTAATAAACACACACACACACAGAACTGTTGCAGCACGAAAAACACCTGGAAAAACAAAAGCTGCGGCTTCCCTCCACTTCTTTTTGTTGCAACATTTAACTCTCTGTGCTTTCATGTGTGTTGAAATATAGTGAATATAGTACATTTCATCTATCACAGTAGGAAGAACCCTGCTGTAAATGATGAATAAACCATGGCTAAGTTCCATTTACCTGCCTCAATTTCAGGGTCATCTGTGTCAACACTGTCAGGGGCTTATTAAAATGAATGTTATATCTTTGTGTGTGTATATCATAAATCATTAAGTGTGTGGGTTCTCCTCCGTAGAATCTACCGTGTTCCTTGTCCTACAAACTTGGAACAGGTGAGTGAAGGATAATTCACGTGAACATGACCAACACACGTCTAAAAACAACAATGTGCAATCAGACTGCATCAAGATTAAAAGGCAGATTTAAAAAGGCAAGAGTCTCAATTGGATTGGATTGGAACAGAACGGTTTGGTATCCATTAGGTTTCCATGGGAATCTATGGAAACAAACTGGAAATTTGAAATTGAAAAAGGTTGGGAACATAAATATAGTTGGTAAAAAAAAAATACTGTAGCATAATCTGGGCTAAAACAACCACATTTGAGGCCACGCCCCCTACATGCATTGTGCCTTCCTCCATCACATGCACAATGATTCCTAGAATTCTGAACTATTAAAAAAAAATTACTTTTCTGAGCCCACAACACAAATACAGACTACTGAAGACACATTTGAGCCAAAGCACTACATAAAGTCAAGTAATATTTGATGATATTATGACTCATAATGAATATATGAGTCATAATATCATCAAAACATACTCGATTTCCCATCAATTCACGTTAATTCCCATAACTCCTGTGGAAAGTTTTCTGGAAATTCTTGCCCCTTTGAAACCTTAGTTTCCATTAGGAACAGTATCAAAATAACCAGACCCAATCATTCCATTCTTTGGCACCCTTGCCATGGGGTACCAGAGTAGAATAGTACAGTGCAGGCAGGGTGGAGCTAGACAGGCTCCACCCACGGCAGTCAGCTGATTGAGCGACAGTCAGCTGATTGGCGTTCCATCAATATCCGGTCTATTCCGTGGTATACTTCCACGCACGTGCCACTCAATGCGTCACAGTGCGCTTCGCATATCGCGGAGCCTGGTATACAGGCGCATCAGGGTCCTGTAGTATCCCACTTCACCATCGGGTGGCGGTACAAGTCTGGACCCAGGGCATAGGACACATTCCCACCAAAGAAGAAGAAGAGAACAATGCTACAGCTCCCTCGGACACGTCTAGTTCGAGCGGCTCATGGCTGAAAGGCCCGTCGGGCAGGGGAGTCGGGGTGTCAGTCTACATCTACTACTTGAATTCTTCCATTTGTCTTTAAAGGTCCAGTCTGTAATAGGTAGTGACATCTAAAGGCCCTGGTAAACTTCTGTGCACAGTCTCCATATTCTGTTGGTTTCAATACATGACTTCACCACCAGAGGCTGCTAAAACCCACCCACTGAACCTTCACCCTTCACCCTTCCGGAACAGTTGCACTGGATACCTACACCTGGTCTACTGAGGGTGGTCTGTTCTCCGTGTGCGTGGGTTCTCTCTGACGACTTCAACCTCCTCTCACGGTCCAACAACATGCACCAACTAGGTCTAGGTCTCATAAAATAAAGGTTAAATATAATAAAAATATCGAATTTCACTTTTTGTCTCTACAACACTCCACGGTCTTGCTCCTCGATGCATTTGTGGTCTCCTCACCCTGCGTTCAGATCACGTACGTCATCTTCACAGGAGCTTCTGTGAGTCCCCGTCTCTCATTCTCCCAATCTTGCTTTTAATCTTGATGCAGTCTGATTGTATCCCGGTGGTTTTAAGTGCATCGCTTTGTGCTTGTGTCTTATCTCTGGTCTTACTTTGCATCATCTAATCCTTTGCGTTTGGGAGGCACTTTGGCTCACCTCTCGTGGTTTTTCATGTGCTATATAAATAAATATGACTTGACTCGACCTTGACGTTATGTTTCTGGGGTTCCACACAAACCCTGGGCCTTCTGTAGCAGTGAAGAGAGTATGATGTGTTTTTGCCGAGAGAGTTCCTAATGAACATGTTTTTGAACCCTGCGCTGTGTTTCAGAAGTCCACTGCAGGGGAAAAAAAAGCCTCATTATTTCAGTTTGAGGTTACAGAAAACCCACTTGTATAACATGGGTAAATACAGTTTAATGGACTAAATGAATTTCATATGCTCTATCTGTAATTTGTGCTGACAGTGCTTTTTAAGCAGTTTCCCCCCATTGAGTCAATTTGGACTTTTATTTTCTCTTTTAAGCTCCAACCGGTGGTTACTTAGAAGTAGTACAAACTTTTGGATCACAATATCTGTGTTGCTTTGTTATATTATGCTAAATGGAAGTGGCCAAAAAGGTGCATATTCTGAAAGTCTTATTCTGTGAACGATGGACATTTTACATTGTGTGAGACGCTCAAAGCGGTCAGGCCACCCGGCGTCTAGTTTTACAACACATTGTAAAACATTATCCCATAATGATCAAGCTGAGGAGAGTTAAACAAGTTTTTGAAAAAGTTCAAAATGCTAACACGATGTGCATTTCTGCATCTGTGCAGGATAATTTTTTTATTTTGCAAACAAGAAACCGCTATCTTTATAACTTTATATTTCTTATAACTGCATTCTTTATCATACATATACACATATACACATATATATATATATATATATATATATATATATATATATATAAATATATATATGTATATATATATATATATATACACACACACACATATATATATACACACACACACACATACATATACACACTTTATACAAGCACACAGACACTTAAATAACTATTTTAGCTTCCATTTCTGCCAAATGAAAATTATCTTACACAATAACTACTGACACACACACACACTTCAGTATTTTTCTTCATATTGAAAGTTTGATGTCAAAAGAAAAGAATTAAATATATAAGAATTTGGACGAGAATAACGGGTGAATTTGCCGCTGCATGTGTGTCATGACACATGCAACATGCAGGAGCCAGAGTCAACAAAACACTGCCGCTAATCTTCCCTGACAGTTATTTAAAACAAAAAAAAAAAAAACTACTGAAAGAGGTTTTTCTGGACTGGAAGTGGAATATCTGTTTTGCATGCCTATACCATATACTTGACTGCTTCCACATTACAGGAGCCACATTGGTCTGGAGCAGAGTGCGTTTGGCTCAGGAGAGTCTCTGTAATGAGCGGAGCTGCAGTGTCTGCCTGTGTCCTGTCACAGTATCCTACCGAGTTAAAATGGTTCATGTAAGGTTATACATTGTTGGGAGGAAGGAACGGCTTTTCATTGAACTACGAGTAATTGGTGGAAAGTCAGTGACTTTGATGATTTGCTTTGAGTTTCAGACATCTCCCAGCTCATTCATCTGAAACTCTCCCTGGGCCCATTCACACTGTGTGGTTAATGTGGAGGCGTGCTGTTATGGGAGGAAATCCACGGAGAAATTGTCTATGATTTGGAGCTAGACAGAAGGCCTGGAAAATGCCATTGAGGATATTTATTGTGTCAAAGCTGCTTGGTTTTCATGGGCCCCAGAATTTCAACATGCGCTGTATGTTTATAGAGTCGAGTTCACACTTACATCAGTTATTAAGAAAAATGACAGCCCGCTGTTTCTTGCCAAGCACCTATATCCTGAAAGGGGAAATGTGATGCCCCGTCACATACTCCTCTATATATTCCCTGCGAATGAATACGAGCGTGAATCACATTGTGTTGATGTTTATTAGCGCTGTGACGGTCTGAGGAAAAGCGCTTGGCTCTCGCTGTGGGCCTCCAATTTACTGCCACAGAATGTTTTCTTGTCTTTGCGTCGTAAAAGTGTCACATCAACCCAGTCCAGATGGACAGGAAACATTGCGTATGCCGAATAATTTCACTGGCAACTTTATGTGCTGGTAAAAAAAAAAAAGTTCATGGCTTCAGATGCGGAAAAGCGTAAACCATATGCTAACAACGCAGCGCGGCGGCTAAGTTTCGTGTTTAGGAACGACTGAAGCCTGGAGCAAACATGAGAAATAACGTGTGGTAATTTCAATGTTCTGCTCCTTGTCTTCAAGTCATCTCAATAATCTGGCTCCTCCTTACCTTTCAAAGCATCTGTGACACACCCTCTCACTCTGTCACCCTCCCACTCTGTCACCCTCTCCCTCTTCATTCACGTTTGTCTGCTTGCTTTGAAAAATAAATTAAATTGGAGCAACCTTCTAAACTATTCCCCTTCCCGCGATCCTTCGTAATTGCAAACCCAGTCGTTTCATTTATTGTTTTATATGTTGCACATTCATTCTTTTATTGCTCTGTTTGTTTTTAACCGTTATTATTTTACTTTTATGCATTTCCTGTTTTATTTAGTCTTAATTGCTTATATTGCACAGCGCTGTTGAACGTCTTGGAATAATTAAATTTTTTTTATTAGGGTCCAAGCTTCGACCGGGACTGGGAGCCAACACATGCAAAGAATGTAGCTTTAGCTCCCACTACCAGTTGGTTCTGGGAACCCTATTGTTGTCTATCAGATTTTTACTATTAAGAGTTACAATCATCTGTCTCCATTCAGTTTTAATTGGGACAAAAAAGGACATAAAGGCAAGGCTTAGAATGAGGACTTCTTCAACGCCACTGTTAATTTAAAAGTACCACAAAAGGAGAAGAGGAAGCAGTAAAGCAAATTTATATTGCAACAAAACCACAGTGGACGCACAAACGTGCACTATGAACCTGGAAGTCCATGACCAAAGTGCTGCAGACTGTGAATCAGATTAGGGCTTGGATCCCGATCACACCTGACTGCAGATCTACTTATTATTATTATTTAAAATGTGTCAAATTGTTCTTAATCTTCAATTAAAATGGGCAGTATGGTGTAGGACTCTATGGTTACTAAAAACAAAACAAACTAATTGACTTTTTAACATGAGATTCATGACCTGGGCTCATTTTATCCCTGTGTTTGTCATGGATACTTTCCGGGGACCAATTTTAGACTCGAAAACCAATTAATTGGACGATAGTTTTTCCAACTGGAGGCAAATGTTGTGTTGTTGGGGTTTAGCAAGTAGCCCTCAAATATAAGATGATCTCCATCCAAAAAGGTAATGTCTGTCCGTGCTAAAAATCACATGACCACTCACACACGCGCCGGCACGTGTGCGCTGGTGTAAACGGGCAGAGCTTGCAGTCGGTTGCGTCGCTGGCGAAAATAAAATGAGGACCAGCGATGGTGAAAGTATAAGCGGGGATTTCTTTTTACTAGACCACTGATGAGGTGGAATTGTTACTGACACTAAGTGTTAACAGTGCGTTGCTTAAGTGCATAACTGCGTCATCTTTTCCAAATGCCCCTTTCTGTCTCTGCAGACTGAAATGTGGCCGGCTCCCAAAGCTCTTCATTTTTGAGGCCTGAACAGTCTGGGCTGGTGTGTACGAAGGGACGGAAACCGAGTAGTAGTAGTAGTAGTAGTAGTAGTAGTAGCATCGGCGCATTTTAAAACAAACGCCACCACTGTAAATGTGACTGTGCATAATGTGTGTTCCTTTTTAGACCAAACACCATTTTATTAGGCCTTATTGCCAGTCCTGCTCTATGGTGTGTGTTACCACAGCCACACAAACACTCTACTGTCACTGTCAGTAGTATTGATTCACTTGAGTTACCATGGTTGCTGCACCAATCCCACTTCCTCATAGGGTCATTTGTCCAAAAGAGATGCATCAGCAAGAAGGGGAGGGTGTCTCTTCTGTACACTCACCAGCCACTTTATTAGGACTCATAATGGTACCAATATGCTTCATGAATCATTATGTTCATGTATTTTTAGTTTTAGTTAAGTTTCTTTATCCATTTAAATGTGATTGTGTTGTCTGTATTATTGTAGGTTTCCCCTCAACCCTGGTTTTCCCTGCTCTAACACACATGATTCAAATAAACGGGTCATTACTGGGCTTTTTGCAGAGCTTGGTGATGAGCTGACTATTTGAATCAGGTGTGTTGGAAGCAGGGAAACATCTAAATCCCCCCCAGGACCAGGATTGAGAAACACTGCTCTATAAAAAGGGATCAATAAAGTTTCTTTAATCTAATCTAATAAATACTTCTACATACCTTGGTGGCTTTCTAGCATTTCAAATCCGTCAGGCCATTCTGCTTTGACCTCTTTGTGTTAAAAAAAAGGCATTCCCATCCAGAAATCTGCTGCTTAGTGGGGTTTTCTTTTTCCATCTTTTTCAGACCAGACCATTCTCTGTAAAACCTTGAGAAGGTTGTGCGTGAAAATCCCAGTAGATCAGTAGTTACTGAAACGCTCAGCACAGCCAGTCTGGCAAAAACAACCACACCACATTCAGAGTCACTTAAATCCCCTTCCTTCTTCATCCTGATGCTCAGTGTGAACTTCAACACGCCTGAATGAAAGATATTTGTGTTGACAAGTGTACCTAATAAAGTGGCAGGTCAGCGAATAATGGCTTCTACTTTGTTGAATCAGTTAGTTACAGTCTTACTCTTTAATGGGTCCATCTCTCTCCTTAATTGGATTTCTTTATTTCTTTTTCTCCCCTTTTCTGATCAAGTCTTCTTTATTTTTAAAGTAATCTTTGTCTGCATGTTCCACGACGACAACCCTCCCCTCCCCTCCCCACCCCACCCCATGCACAGCTGAAGCACAAAGAACCTGTCTGCTCCCGCTGTTCCCACACTCTTTACTTGTCTTTGTTGTGCAGAACCTTTTCTCACACTCTACCCCAGCTGCAAATTGAGGGTGGGACATGACAAAAAAAATTGCTTTCACAATCAATCAATCAATGATAAAAACAAAAAAAAAAGACTAAAAACCCGCCTGAAGGGCTCATAGAAATGGACTGAGCTCCCCGAGGGTCAGCACGAGAGGACGGAGAAAAAAAAGAGATGTGTAAAGCTGTGTTCACAAATCACAAAAACACAAGCACCACACAAGGGTTAAATTCCTCTCCAGAGTTATTGGACGACAGTCAATACAAATCAAATGCAGTTGCACCGAAAGAGAAAAAAACAAAAACCCGAGCTGCACTTTTGAGATAATTCATCTGTGGAATCAAAACCATTCCCTGAAAGAAATATGCATCGATTTAAATTGACCCAGTGATGAAAATGGCCCACTATGGCAACGCCGTATAGCTTTTATAAATAGCATGTGGAGTATTATGTGATAAGATAATGACCTCAGGACAAAATGAATCAAAGAGTCGAGTTACAGTCAAATGTTTAGACACTGCTCTTTGCTTTCGGGAGGAAAGTGGATCAATCAGAGCCTTTTTGAGAGGCGCAGTAAAGAGCAGCATTTATCTGTGCTCATTTTCCTAATTACTGATGAAAATAGTTGTGGTGAATCATTGAGATATGTAATGATTCAGTGCCTATGCCCAGGGGTTTGATGAGCTGGAGTGGTTAAGTGTTCGGCTCAGCTGAAAGCTGTTAGGGGGGAAAAAAGAAAAACTACTGGAAAGAAGACGTTTTAAATGCTCGGCTTGATTTCTTCTCATTTGGCACTTGTGTGGGATTCAGTCATTTCAGGGGACATAACACTTCCTCACTGTACTGTACTTCCCTGCTGAGGGGGGTTTTTTTTGCACTGAACACCCTATTGCTTCTGAGGACACTGGGTATTTATGATTTGGGCTGATCCCTGAGGTTTGCTGCCAAATGATGTGAAGGGATTTACTGTAAAGTTTCATGATTGAATTTCAGTGAAAAAAAAAAAAAAATGTAAGGAGAAACTACTGGAAACTCCACTGATGCCTTAACAGTCTGTTTCCTTAGACTTGCAGGTACGATCCAGGTTTTTATAATCGTGGCTCAAATGACCGAATGTGAAACGGGCCACACAGAGTGACAAACTCACAAAAAATATCACCTAAACCTGCATCCATCTGTCCATCTGTCCGTCCTTTACACTGCTTATCCTTCAATGGTCATGGGGAGAGCCAGCTCCCAGCTGACACTGAGTGAAAATGTACTTTATTTGCCCCTGTAACATATGTTTTGGGGGGTATTATGGGATCCTTTCCATGATATATGTTTTAAAATGTTGGGAAAACAAGGTATGCAAGAGTTATCCAAATCAGATGTAAGGCCACTTAGAATGAAATGTTATGCCAATTGCACTATCATAACAGTTTAAAGGACATAATGCAATATGTAAAAGGTGAGAGTTGGACCCAGATGCAGCGCACAGTACAACAGATGTCAGATGTGTACAGTCCTGCAATTGCAAACACTCACGCATGCACGGGAGATGGGAACCAGTAGTGGCTAATGCAGTCCTCATAGTCAGGGACAGAAGGTTGAGGTGATAGTCAAGGCAGGTGGGTCAGGACCAGGCAGAGCGGGCAACAGGAAAATCAGCCCGGACTGGACTGCTGGAATGGGAGGAAATGGGCAAAGAACAATCTGGCAGTGAGTGAGTGAGTGAGTGTATGAGTGTTGATCCTTAGTTGATTGGAGATGTAGAGCAGCTGAGGGAACCAGGTGAGTGCAATCCACTGATGAGGTGGGCGTGGCTCACAGGCTGAGTGAGGAGGAGGAGGCGGGGTGAACGGAAAAGTAGGACGATCATGAGTGAAGTGGCTTTAACTGGAGAGCAGCGGTGGAAAGTAATGAATTACATTTACATTTGTGTCATTTTTAAAGTTTGTAATTTAACTTTTACTTTTACTTAAGTATGTTTGTTTTTTTTAAGTACTATACTTCGCTACGTTTTAAATCACATCTGTTACTGAGTAAAAAAAATGTTGGCCTTAAAAAAAGAAACATTTCATGCACCAGAAACTTTGGTAGGGAATGACGAGGACAGGTGAACGATGAGGACAGAGGACAGGTGAACGATGAGGACAGAGGACAGGTGAACGATGAGGACAGAGAAAAGGTGAGTGATGAAGAGAGGACAGAGGACAGGTGAAAGATGAGGACAGGTGAAAGAGGAGGACAGAGGACAGGTGAACGATCAGGACAGGTGAATGATGAGGACAGAGGACAGGTAACGAGGAAGGGAGAACAGGTGAAAGTTTAGGACAGGTGAACGATGAGGACAGAGGACAGGTGAACGATGAAGAGAGGACAGATGACAAGTGAACCATGAGGACAGGTGAATTGGTGTTAATTAAGTTCCCTGATTGAGTGAGAAAGTTAAAGCATTTGTGACCTTTGACCCATTTTTTGACATCAAAGGCTCCACTGTGTGACACCATTGCCAGCAGGGTTGCCAAATTCCTGATCAGAAAATAAGGGGTTCCTTTATTGAAAGTAACTAAATGAACTCTGAGAGGGGCTTCCTCTTCCTGTGTTCTCCACAGCCTCTGGTGCTTCATGTGGTTTCCTCCGGATGCGTGCTGTTTGAGATCACAGACTCCACCGTGCTCGACAGAGACAACGTGACAACAGACGGTGTAATTTGCCCTGCAGTCGTTATCCCTCACCCATTCCACACACAGATATTCAAGTTCCAACTCACGTTTGTATTTTTGCAACCTTTATTCATTTTTTGTGCCTGAGCAGTATCCTCCTGTTGCCATCTCTGTTGTGTCTCTGTTGCTATGATACACAAGAAAGAATGAAATGAATGACAAACAGATCGTGAGGGCATGGCAGCAGGAATTCATGCTTTTTTCAAGCTTTTCAATAAAACAGCAACTAAATAAAAAATGTGGAGGAATTGGGCTCTTAACTGGAGGGTCCCCCCCCCCCCCCCAAATAACTAATACTAATAATGAATCTAGATTGAAATATATTAAAAAGATGATCAGACATGATATCCATGTTTGTTATAAACATATTAATGATGTATGTTGCGATTATATACATATATATATAATTCGACACGGGGCGTCTCAGTTGTAGCGATTTTGTGTCTTTTTTTACTTTAATGTTGAGCTACATTCTTGTTAATGTACAAATCTGGGTGTGGGCCTTGAACGGTTTTCAAAATCTTTGGGGGCCTCAAACCACAGACATTTGGGACACGCTGTCTTAAATCTATGCTTTCACCTCATCCTTTCAGTTTCACACTGCTTCATGCTCTCTGCTTTTCCATTTGTTGTTGTCAACGTAACGCAATAAAAATAAAAAAATAAAAACAGTGGAGACCAAAACAGAGGGAAAAACAGTGTGACTGATCATGTCACAAGTCAATGCTGTCATGTACAGTACCTTACATGACTTTATGTTTTTCCTTTATTTTTAAGCCTAAGAGCATCTTGGGGCAGTGTGTGTGTGTATGTGTGTGTGTGTGTTGGTTACAGAGAAGCTAACACCTGCATTTGCAAGCTCAGTTTTGGATTTTTGTTTGTTATTGATTACATTAAGAGTTATTGGAGAACTTTTCATTACTGTCCTACGTAGATGCACTTTTGTAAACAGTTATTTTTGTGTATCTTTTCCCACCTGTAAAGCAGAAACACCAACAGTGAAATGGAAAGCTTTCCAAATTGTATTTAGATACAAACCAAGTCACATTACTTCAGCCAACTTATCAGATTTCATAGATTTCATTCCTTTTTTCCCTCTTTTTTGTTTGCCTTCAGGCCTCTTGGAGGTTAGAAGCTGTAGTGTGTGTAACTTTTAAACATAAACAAATGGCCATTACAGTCAAACCATTATCAAATGAGTTCACACAATGCTGTAGTCTCAGTGTTTCTCAGTGCAGCGGTCGTTAGCTCTCTCGTGTGGTGCAGAGACATTTTCTTCGTTGCACACAGGAAGTGAATTTGTTTTAAGTTTCACAAACACACACACACAACGACAGAGTGAAGCAGGACGACTGCAAACAGAGAAGCATCCACGAAAAGATTCAGAAGGGAATTCTACTGCTATAAACCCTTCTGTGACCATCCTGTCATCGCCGACAGGATCTGGCATGCGTACTTCTCATTACCATAACTCCCAGAACGTTTGTGAAATCTAGAAAATTCAAAAACTATGGACTGGCGATCTGTCCAGGGTGTGACGCCGCCTTTCGCCCTATGGCAGCTGACCCTCAGGTGAAGGATAAAGCAGTAGAAGATGGATGGATGGATGGATACCAGAAAGCAGGGAAATAGAGCTTTGCACCCATATACTTGTCATTACGGTAGCCCTCAGGACTTCTGCAGAACGTCAGTTTCTCAGTACTGTGATTCCTAAACGGTTGAATAACTTCCAGATGTCGGAAGTGAATTCTACAGCCATTAAATCAAAATAAAACCTGATTATCATGATTTTCCTCCTCGTGTGCATCTGTGACATTTGTGTCTGTTCATTATAATTTTTTTGGAATGGAAATACAGCAGTAGCAAAACGGAAAATATGTCACATTTATCCACATGACGACCTGTGTATATGACATAAATACTACATATTTTTATTCTGATTTGTATCCCGATTACTTGTGTCCATGTAAACACAGCTAGTGTTTCTGTCCACACCAAACAGAGGCAGACTAATAATAATAATATCACCACTAGGGCTGAACATTGAATCGAAAATTTGATCGAAATTTGCAATACAGCTCACTGCGATTTGAAAATCGCAGGAGACACAATACTTGTTCAAGCCAAAATGTGTCAAATATCATTTTAGATGAATTATTATTACACATCTTATTCTACAGATTGAACAGAACATCTATCGTTTCTCACAGAACTGCAAAAATATTACACATTAATCCTTTTAAACGTGTTTTTTTGAATGATAATGAGAATAATGATGTAAGAATTAACATTACCTCTGATATCGCGAGTCATATCTGTCCAGATTTCTGCTGGCTGATCCTTTCAGCTCAATACTCCCTTCTGGAAAGGGTAACCAGAACAAGTACGGCGGGTACAACTCGACTGTCTTTCTGAAGGTTTATTCCACATACACAATTAAGCAGCGGTCAGTTAGTAGTTAGACAGTTATTAGTTTGAAGTTAGTGAGTTAGTCAGTTTGTAAGCTACTAACTACAGTCAGTTAGACAGTCAGTCAGGTTGTAAAACCGACAAGTCGTACAGGTTGTGATGATAGATAGATTTACGAAGCCACTTACAAAGGCACATACGAAGGTAATATATAACAAAAGATGGCTTTGACAATGCACCTTAAAGGCAACGCTGCTTTGATACCAATTACAACAATGAACAGATAAATAGAATGAAAGATAAATAGCTTTGCCTGCTAGAAAGTTCTACAATATCGAAATCGCATTTCCTGTTCAAATAACTAATCAGATATTTATTCCTAAAGTTACACACTACAGCTTTAATGTTGGGCGTTATACAAGAAGCTGGATTGTTGACTTATGTCTCCCAACGCACATATATCCTTTGCTTCTCCAGCTGTGCAGCGGAGGTGATACCGGTGTTCAAAGTTGCAAGATTGTAATTCCACTGCAGCTGACTGTGATTTATGTTGACACTCTGCCTCCGCCCCTGCATCATCATGCATTTGTTTAGGCCTGTGTTCATCCACACACACACACACACACACACTCTGACATGCTGTTGTCATTCAGCCTGGCAAACCACTACAGCAGTCACACACACACACACAGGCTACTGTACATGCTCTCACACACACACACACACACAAAGGCTGCTGCTGCTACTACTACACACAAACACCTGTACATACAGAGCAAAATATGATCCTTCGGTCTGCCTCCACCCACGCGGTGACCGTAATGAACTGTGACAGGAGTTTGTTCAGAATCTCTGCAGCAATCATCATTTTGGACTCACATTTGTCCGGAGGCAAAAATAATCATCTCAAAAATACTGAGACAATCATTATCACACATCAATCTGTGGGGAAAGTAGAAGCAGGCCCCTAATAAACAACTTCTGTGTCTAATTAGTGACACTGGAACATATAGTAATTTATTAGATATTTGTCGGGGGGGAAAAAAGAGTTTTTTTAGATGAACATGATAGCATAATAACAGAGTGACATTTATACATTCAAAAGATTGATCGATAGGTGGTAAACAATGAGATTTTTACCATGTGTTATATTTGCATATGTCATTCGATACCTTTATCTTCACATTGTCCTGCTCCGGACTGTTGGTCAGATAAAGCGTCCGGTGGTGTCCGGTCTCTCTCTCACACACACACACACACACACACACATCTGGTGCTGCTGCTGCTGCTGCATCTGTTTAATCACAGCCGTGCACTGCTCTCTGGGCTTTGTTGTGCAGCCTCGCGCACACAGCTTTTGCTCGTTAATTTTCGGGGTGAAGTTCAGTTGTAATACACATACATGTATGTATGAGTCTGGGCCTGGGGTTTCCAAGAAGGCATCTTGGCAGCGCGTTGTGTATTTGTTCCACTGTAAATCAGCGGCGTGATTAGCTGCTCGTGGCAAATGGGTTTCAGATTCTGTGCGACTGATCCAGCGTTTGTGTGGTGACCTCAACCCGGGAGTTATACAAGGTCCTGGGAACACCATCAGCAGCACGTCTTCTTGTTCAGGACAGGCTCGCTGCTCGTCTCTTGTGTCTTGTATTGGACGCGCCGCCGCCAAATGCACTCTAATGACCTTATGATAACCTGACTGCCTGACAATCGATTCAACAAAAAAGAAACATGAATCAGACTGTGTGATCCAAGGGCCTGATCGCTTTTACTCCTGGTATAAAAACCAGAGAAGAAACCTCATACTAACTTACTAATCTTACTAATTAAATAAAATCCCCCAGGTGTAATTACACACGGTGATGTGTGAGTACACGGTGTAAACGGATGCCTGTCTCTGGGACATCAGAGACCATTCAAACACGAGAAGAAAGCAGAAACAAACGGCAAAAGTACAAATGAAGCGGCAATAATGCCAGATTTTCCACAGTGTTGGGGAATCGGTCCTCTCTGAGGGATGATTGCGAAGCTGCAAGTTATGTGATAAAACTCCATCTGCTGCCAAAGCCCCAAAACATACCATAAATCATACAGGAGATGCTGGAAGGACTGACTTCCAGACACATGAGTCAGAGACAAGCTGGAAGAAGGTCTTATCCTCTTTTGATCCCCGTCTTTTGCTTCCTCCCCAAAATTACAATACAACGGCCACAAACTTCTACCTTAGCCCCGTCCTAAAGTGAAGAACTCACTCTTTAATTAATGGACTCATTGTTACGACTCACTGTTGTTGGAGATCTGAACGTCGGGATATGAAGAGGAAACATGTTCTTAGAAGGCACACGTCAGGTGATGTTTTTAGGTGTATGAGCAGCTGGTGTGAGGACCACAGAACATCTGGTGAGGCACAGACACAGTGCAGCCATCTTTCCTCTGAAAAGGTATGTTACGATCCCATTGAAGGATTGCATGTGTTTTAAATGAGCGTGAAGTGATGGATTAGACACATAAACACTGGGGCTGAATGATTTGGAGTAAAATATCTACTTCTGACAGATATCACAATTGCGGCGTGATTTACGACAATGTTTTTAAAGTCGAGCCTCGGGCTCAGCGTTCGCGTTGCAGTCGATTTAAAACATGATGAAGCATTACCATATGCGACACCGTCGTTATGACAACTACTTCATATTCTGATGTGCCTTTCTGCACGGAGTTGGCTTGTTCTCTGGGTTTGCTCCAGGGTTCTTGGGTTTTCCCGATGTCAGGTGGGATTGGCACCCGCGCCTCTTGACACTCATGTGGAGGATAAAGTGGTAGAAGATGGATGGATGGATATTCCAAAGCAAGGATGACAAAGTAAACACATGAACTGTCATGACTTTAACTACCAAAAACCAGAGGTGGAAAGTAGAAGAAAGTACCACTATTTTGATAAAATTTTACTTAAGTACAAGTAAAAGTACTGGAAGTAAAAAAGAAGCTTGATTAAAATGTACTAAATGTGAGCAAAAGTTACATAGTTACTTTTTTAACAAGGTTGGGGTTCTATCTTGTGTCGTACAAAAAGGACAAAGAGACACAGATCTCACATGAATTGTTTTAAACCTTTAGAAATGAAAGTGCTGACAAAATAAAATATGTAAGCACATAAACTATCAGTCAACATGGGTCAAAGGTCACAAATACTTCAACTTTCTCACTCACTCAGGGACCTTAATCAACACGTCCTCGTCATTCACCTGTCCTCATCATTCACCTGTCCTCATCTTTCACCTGTCCTCATTGTTCGCCTGTCCTCATCGCTCACCTGTCCTCTTCTCTCAACTGTCCTCATCGCTCACCTGTCCTTATCACTCACCTGTCCTCATCTTTCACCTGTTCTCAACATTCACCTGTCCTCATCATTCACCTATCCACATCATTCATCTGTCTGCCCTCATCATTTATTCACCTGTCCTCATCGTTCACCTGTCTCCTCATTTTTCACCAAGTAAAAGTAAAACTACTACAAATTTTAAAAATTACTTTAAAAAGTTTAAGAACACAAAAAATAAAAGTAAAAGTAATTCATTACTTTCCACTTCTGTCAAAAACAAAGTATGACCTGTGGGTCAGATATGCTGCATCACATACTGTTCATGCAATTTAACATATGGATCATTTGAAATTGCAATATCGATTTGAAAAGGAATGTTTTACCCCACAATCTACTATTATTCATGAGTAGTTACCGGTTTATTTGAATAGACTACAGCTCCTGTATTATGTTACGGAGGTTTGTGTTTAGAATCTGAAAATGAATGCTTGCATTTTCTTTTACTTCTACTATCTCTAGACTATACTCACGGCGGCTTTGAGGTGGAACATGTGAGTGTTCCGTCAAATAGGGTCCCACACCAATCAATCACACGTGTTCCAGTATGCATGTGGGGGGGGGGGGGGGGGGGCAATACATCCAGTGACACCTGTTTTACTAGACTGCCAATAAAAAGGTCACATAGCTCAATTACAAAGCTGGAAATGGACATTTTTTATGTGTGATGACCCACCTGTTTTATCTCCATGGCCCCACCAGGAGGCCACAGTCTACACTTACACTGGACCTCAACAGAAAGATCAGTAGCTGAGAGGATGAAAATGTTTCTGCTTGGGGGTTAAAAACAGATGCACCAGAATAGATCAAAGATGCACTTCCTGTCTTGTGCTGCAAGTCAAAATAGCTGCTTTGCTTCTAAAAAACACAACATATTCTTTATCTGTTGTCAAAGAGCCCCTTGAATATCATCTCAATGACATCGTTATCCATTCAGAAAAAAATCTGGGGTATTTTCAGGTCGTCACATTCCCAATCTAAAAAGAAAAAAGAAAAATCCAGTCTTTTCCGTTATCAGGCCTGCAAGTCATGTCAAGAGCAGCTTAATAACGATTGTACTCGACTGCAAGATTTGGATGATTGTAAGAGACGATCCTGCGTCCTTGCAAAATGGAGCTGTAATAAAGCCCTGAAGGTTTTAAAAGCCCATGGAACTGCAGCCAGAAACACAAAATTATGCCAGATCCTCCAAATCCCACAGCGCTGGAAGACAGATGTGCTCCTAATTCTGGCTCTCACTTCAATGAGTGCTTTGAAATTACCCCCCCAAAAAAAAACTTGTGTATGTGTTTGAACCACAAGGTGTTGATAGCTGTGAGCAACAGCCTGGTCTGATTTTGTCAGGTGGTATAACTCGTTTCACTCCGTAAGTGCCTGAGCATACCAGCGTTCATCCATCAACGGCTGGAGGTAGACTCCCTCTGGCAGTAAATCACACGCCATCGAGTATGAGTCTCCAGGGAGCATCACTGTGCGACGGTAATGTCTAACAGAGGCAGTGACGGAGAGACAGAGAGGAGAGTGGAGACCATAAAAAAAAAAGAAGGTCTGTGGTGGACACAGCAGACACAGGAACTGTGTTGTGTTGCATGGAGACCGTTTATAGACGTCCTGCACACAGCCTCTCTGGGGAAATGTACTCTCTTCATCACAGAGGTGGAAGACGAGTCGTTCAAGAACTGTTTAACTGAAGGATTTCTCCTCTTTTCAGTGGAGAGGAGGAACTTTTCTTTTTTAAAAACCCAAGCGACGAGGAGGAGAAAGTGAAGTGGTGATTAATTTCAGCCCGAGCGGTCCTTGTTGTGCTCGAGGACGTGCGTAGCAGTGAGGGAGACATTATAAATAATAATTTGCCGGGCGTTTTATTTCCTCTGCTTCCGAGGAGGTTAAAAACCTATATCACTTCTTTCTTTTTTTTTTTTAAGACTCACAAAAGAAATATCATATTTTACGGACGCATGCTGTTCATTACCCTCTTGAACTGAGCAGTTCTCAGTCCACCTAGGAGTAATAAAGGATGAAGCCATAACATTACTGCAGAAGCCGTGTAGGTTGTATGATTAATGAACCTCTGTCAACACGCTGATGACTGCAGCTCTGGAAAGAGGAGGAAATCCAATCAGGAGCCACACTCTGGACATTATGGGCCATGAGGGACGACAGGTCTGCGATGTTCTGCTCCGATGACAAGACTTTCACCAGCAGAGGACCAGAATAAAAAAAACAAAACTAATGGGCTCACTTGTTAAGTCTCCGCCGCTGTCATCGAGACGCACGATGTGTACCAAATCATTTCCAGGGAACAGAAACGCATATTTGTGTCGGTGAAGTTCTGGTTTAGAAGAATGAAAATGGCCGAATCTCATCATTATTTCCACATTTTGAAGAAGAAGACAAAAGGGCTCCGAGAGGCTGAAATGCTATCTACGCCCCGAGAGCTGGAGACGCTCTAATTACGAAGCGGCAGAGGAGAAACATTAGACTCTATTATTCGAGGAATCTGTAAACAAAGAAAATAACAGAAAAAAAAAGAAAAGAAATTACAGGCACCACAAGAAAAGCAGCAAACTGCTGCGAAGACTTTAAAGAAATACATCCAGGGGATTTAGTGCAAACTGATTTAACACATGTGCTGTTTTCACATTCTTCCCAAAAGAAGACGGCATTAAATCCTGGTTGGCTCGAGTGTGAAACTTTAAAAAGGTTAAATGCACATCAACAAAAGTGAGAGTAAAATTAACAAGAGGACAGAAAACCGCACTGCACGTCTGACACACTGCAGATACACTCTCATCAACGTTGTGGTTGCGTGTCTTTTCCAATCTGTCCAGTGTGAACTCTTAACGACGACTTTAGGTCACGTATTTGTTTAACTTAACAGGTTTCCATCGTTTACATCTGACCGGCTGCTTATTATAAACACGTGGACAAACAGGAGGGTCCCGTTCTAACCGGGGGCCTGTCGACATGTGGATAGAACCTGAAACACCAGCTCTTTAAAGAGGATTCTTTATGTTCTGTCTTTGTTTTGGAGCTCATACTGTAAATGTGTTCAGAAGATAGTGGATCAATGAGTGTTTTTTTAAATAAATAAAACAGGTTTTCTTGATTTTTCAGCTTCTTAAATGTGAATATTTTCTGTTCGGTTTCTTTGCTTTTTTATGTTTAGAGCTGCAACTCATCGATTATTTTTTATAATCGATGAGTTGCAGCTCTAAATGTAAAAAAGTTAGATTAAGTCAATGAACGACACAAAAAGACATGGCTTAATTGAGACGAGGACAAATCCACGTGTTAGGATTCATTGGAAACGGTTCAATATATTGGATTGTGTTACCGGGTGTTATCTACAGCTGGTGTCGATAAAACTAAAGTGCCACTCCTATTTATTTATGTACGGCATTAGTAAATAAGACGCATGTTTCATATACTGTGTTCACATACAAGACACATTTTAATTGACATTACATAAAGTGTATTAAAAAAAGTAAAAAGATCAGTTTATGACCAGTAATGTTACCTGAAGAAGACATGATCAAGACTTACGTTACACAAACGTGTGTGTAACGTTCATCAGTGTGTGATTTTTATTAATTCTTCTTCTTCTTAAATGTTTTAAAAAGAAAAGTAAAAATGCTTAAAACTACACATTAAAAAAAAACAAGGCTCAGTTGATAAAGGGCATAAATTATATATCTGACATCGAGTGAAATTCCGCCCGCAGACAAAATAAATCCACTTTGGTGAAGACTGGTCTCTGAGTGGGTGTGTTACTTAAATTGATAATTAAATTGTTTTTTAACACATTTTTACATTTGCACACATGGAAGGAATGTATGAATGAGCAGGAGGAAGAAAACACGAATCGTTATTCCCCCCCTAAAAAATCACAAGTAATCAGTGCTGTGATCTATTGTTCTAGTGGATTTTACCTGAGTGGGTAACGTTCTCCTGCGTTCTACTATGGCTCTGTTTTGTTTAACACTTCAAGTACAAGAAAGGGAACATCTATTTTTTTTTCCACAGCTCTGACAACTATTATGTTACCTGAAACATAGAAACGTCGTCTTTACTCTGCCACGATGACGATGACAAAAGGTCTAGACAGCGACTGGCTGAACGAGTGCTGGAGCTGCCACCTGAGCAGCAGCAGCAGTAGCAGCAGCAGCAGCAGCAGCGGCGGCGGCAGCGGCAGAAGCAGGTGGAGATGCTTTGCCTTTGTAGCCCAGCGACAGGATGTGTTTCTGCAGGTGAGTGATCCACTGCTCCTGAACCGACAGCGGGCCGTGAAACACCTCTTCACAGAACCTGAGGAGCAGGAGAGAGAATAATAGCCACAATATCAATGTCTGTGTTGAAAATGAACACAATCATCAAGAAAAGGGTCCCGCGTGTGACATTTTAGGAGGGTTCATTGGCACAAACTACCCCTAAGTATGTTTGTATAAGTGTATAATCACTTTAATTTGTTATGGTTGCTTGTGCTCATGTGTTTTTGGGCCTTTCTTTACGAGGCCACCGTGTTTTCTCGAGCAGCGTGACATGTGTTTCCAGTTGTGAGGCGGAAGCTTGAACCTGCTTTACACTCACAGCGCAGTGCGCCAAAACATGATGTCAAGTGTTCACAGGTCATGAATGAGTGTCTGCGTTGGTCTTCTGGATATTGTCATTATGGGGTGTGTGGGTAACTTAATTTGCGGTAACTCTTCACAGATTTGTGATTTTTTGTGGATGTGGCGCGGTGAGATATGGTGATGATTTTACCGTAGATCTCTGGGAGATTTTATGACCAGGTGTCTTTTCATTCCATTCACATTTTGTTCTGTTATTAATCTATTGTTCCCACTGCCAAGGACCACAATCAGAAGATAGCGGCGGTGCAGTGCATTCTCTCCTTGTTTCATTCAAGTTTAATGTTTTATTGTGGCACAGGCCACTCTTAATATTTATAATTACAAATCACAATGTGATAAACGACCCCATTTGAATGCCACACAGTCCAGCTGCTTCTGTTTTGTTTATTATTTTCAAAAATTGATTCATCTGTCTATTATTTTGTTGATTAATCAAGTACTTGTTTGGTCTCTAAAATGTCAGAAAATGTTGAAAAATGTTGATCATTCTTCACCAAAACTAAAAATGATGATGTTCTCGAATATCCTGTATTGTCCACCAACCAAAATGATTTTTTTGTTACATGGAGCAAAGAAACCAGAAAATATTCACGTATAAGAAGCTGAAAGATCAGAAAACTTGCTTTAATTATTGAAAAAAACACGCCAACCTATTACTTTGTTTATCAAAAAATAAACAATCGAATAATCGTTGCAGCCCTACATCATTCTCTCCTCAAGACATCAGCACTGCTACTCTACTACATATCTATATAACTAATATAAGCTAAAACAATTACTCGATTCATCGATTATTAAATCGATTACTAAATTAATCAACTATTTTGATAATCGATTCATCGGTTTGAAGCTTTTTACACGATTAAAACAGGATTTCTGATTGTTTTAGCTTCTTAATTGCGAATATTTTCTTCATTTCTTTGCTCCATGTAACAAAGAATTCATTTAAACTGAATCATTTGCTTTGTGGACAAAACAAGACCTCATTATTTCCAGGTTTGACAAACGCCGATCAACAATTTATAACGTTTTCTGACATTTTATGGACCAAACGATTCCTCGATGAATCGAGAAAATAACTGACAGATTAATCGATTATGTAGATAATCGTTAATTGCAGCTCTACCTGATAAGTAAGTCAATTCTTTTAAAGCAAAATCATTTAAATTATCTTTAAAGAACTGCTTCAGAATCATTTCTTCGTTGCTCACTGAAAAACGTACCATTCTGGTCCCACACTGCAGCTTGAACTTCTGTCCTTGCTCTGTGTAAGTTTGGCGAGCGTTTGTAGGGAAAACGGCTGGAAGTGCGTAACTTCGAGCTGAAACTGACAACTTTTTGGCTTAAACTTGTCATTAGGGTGTTTAAGCTGATTGCACAAAGTAATGGCAATAAAAAAAGGCATAATCTGAGCTTATACTGGTCCCCTGTATGACCTGCTTTCACTACACTGGTTTTTTTGGCAACTGGGACATCGTTTTTGCAGAAAAATGGAAAATCGGTTTAAGGAGTCGACTGCTGGCTTTTACTCCCGTTGCTTCATTCACACACACAAACCCCTGCTATTTTTAACCGGTTGTGCAAAGCGACATAAGTCATTAAAAATCCACTTTAATCATAGCATGTTTGCTACATTGACAGCACGTCCAACAAAAGTTATAGTGTTGCTTTAGGCAGCTTCAAGGCTGTTAAAAATCCTTTAATACCACAGTCTGACTTGATGATATATGTTCTGTATGTTTTCTTCAAGGTCATTCATGAAGTTTAATGTTCCCATTAAATTGAAATATTCAAACCTAAAATGACAGCTTTTTTATTAAACGTATTCCCGATAATCTAATACACATTTCCCAAGAATTGAGCTTGGCATACTGTGGTATGAACCTTCTCTGTACACGTATTTAAAATACTAACAATATATACATGCCACATTCCTGACAAATCAAACTGCTGAAAATCACACTATGTGCCTGTACCCTGTTAGTGCATCATTCTCAACCCGATCCCGAACCCCCTAGTAGAATTTCAGGAAATATCCAGAGTCTGGACACTTTCCAGGTTTTACCGTTAACATATGACAAACACAGTGGGAGACCGTCTGGATCAGGCGCTTTCACAACAGTAAGATAAAGTCCAGACCATCCAGGTGAGCGGTGCCACCCGAGTCGCTCATGCACGCCAGAAGCAGGACACTTGTCCACAAGTGAGGAAAAGTTCAGCAGAATGTAGGGAGCAACTTTTGTCAACATTTGTGTTTTCACATAAGGACAATGTCCAGACGAAAGAACTTAGATTGAATGAAAGTCTTTGGGAAAATGAGCTTACTTCTCACTTGATTTTTAACACGGGTAAATTTCTCCTGAGGAGTTAATGGTCTTAACCCTTTAACACCAATGGCGTGTTTCCACCTCCATCGCCTCGCCTCATCTCGCCTCGGCACGGTTAAGCACAAGCACACTAGCACAAGTACTTCTTTTTAGTACCTGCTATAGCGAGGTTCCATGCAAGCCGAGTAGTCACTATGCGTAACTGCTGGCCACTGATTGGTCAGAGTGCTGTCACAGGAAGAGACGTCTGACACAAGAATCAAGCCGAACAATGCCGAACTGTAGATCAGTTAAAAAGACTTAACAGGAAGGTCATGCAGGTCATGCAGGAAGTAGTGAACAAATCTTTTTAATTAACTGATTCTAATGATTCAGTTACACTGAAAACAACTGCTTTACAAGTCACTTGTCACTTGTTTGCGTGTGCCAAGCGTAAAACAAAGTCACCGCAGTTTCATGCAGCCGTGCAGTGATGACTCCACCCACGTTGAGTAGGTACTATTTTTGTAGTGGAAAACCAACCTAAACCGTGCCGTGGCGAGGCGAGCTGGGACAATAGTAGAAAAAGGCCTCAAGTGTAGCGCACTTTGCACTTTACCGTAGTTAGGCAACAGGTTGGTGCTACAGGAACAATTTCAATAGTTTCTGAAAGCGGACAATTTGCACGTCAAAGTCAACGTGTGGTTATTTCACTCGCACTGTTTCAGGAAGCTGGAGAATCAGCGTCTTTGTCACCAGAGAGGAGAGAGTGGGAAGAACACCTGTACATAGTTTGACATTTTTGGCCTGTTTTTGCTTTTTGACACAAAAGCTCAAAAAAATGTTATTTTAAATATGTTTCATACGGTTCCAATTACTAATTTAACATGCAAAATCTGTTGTTCATTTACAGCTGCAGTGTTTTTCTAAATTAACCTTTTTGTTTTTCTTCATTTTAAATGGTTTAAACTGTTTTTTTTAGCATGCAGTAAATTGTAAATAACTGCCAGATATTGTTTATTGTATATTGTTTCATTGTGGAAAAATAGACGAAAGCACAGGAGATTATCAGGTCCTTTTATGGTTAAATTAAGCAAAAGAAAAGGCACATGAGAGGGCACAGTGTGATTGACAGTTGGTTTTGACCAATAGGTGCCTGGTTGCAGGTGAGGTCCGTGAATTTTCAGATTCAAATTCCAAATCTCGAGGCTTCACAACAGGAATTAGTTTTGCAACCTTTGACTGACCTGCACTTGAGTGAGTAGACTTTGCCCACCAGCTTAACCAGCGGCGTTAATGGAGGCTTTGGCAGCAGAGCTGGGATGCTGCCGGACCGTGACGGCTGATGATTTCCCTCCCCTGTGGGCACTTTGCGTTTTGGTGGATGGACACCTGCAATGTCACAGAGAGGCGTTATATTAACATGCACAAGAATCATTACAGTATATAACACAGTATATCGTTTCTCACCCCTTGGAGAGCGCACACCGGGGTTGCTGTGGGTTGCAACTGTCCGTGTGTGGCCTTGCGACTGTCTGGATGAGCCCGCCATGGCGCCAAAGTCCTCTCTGCTCGCCTTGTGCTCAGGCCTCCAGCTACCACCCAGCACAGAGTCAGAGTCTGTGGACAGTGAGGGCGAAGCAGCACTTTTCTGGGACTGCAAGAACAAATAAACGGTACGGTACATCAATAGTTTGAAATATATTCCAATCTGACTGAACACTACTTTAAAAGCATTGTCTAGAGCACAGCCCACCTTCTTGATATAAAGGTCTCCTGTACGGTAGCGTCGTGTTATTGCTGCCACTTTGACTGGGTCTTTCCGGATCAACTCACTGAGGAGCTCAATTGGCGAACTCGCTCCGTCTGCCTTCCACTCAATGATTCCCAGCTGTCGGAGGTGGGCCCGTGCGTGACTGGCGAGGGCCTTGCGGTTTTCAAAATTAAACCCACAAAGCTCACAGGATGTGTCTGACACAAAGAGGATGAGACACTTTTTGGATGAGTTCTTTAGGATGAGCATTAGTCATGTATTACCAATTTAGTGAGATCATTTTGCAGTGCTAGTACTGCATGACAACTACGGTATAATACCATCTATTCAACTGGCCCAATCTCCCACTGCCTTTAATGATTTCATCTCTAAGCCAATGCCCTACGACGTGTATCTGCATTTTGTTGCACAGCCGTAGAAAAACAACAAGAGACAATTACATAAAATTGCAGAGTAATGATTACAGTGTGTTTTTTGTGAGATTACGAGGAGAAAAAAAAGATTAAACCTTAAAGATCAAGTCTGAGTTACAAAACAAGTTGGCTGGTGTTTTCTTATTGTCTTATCTGTTGTACTCAGCCTCATATGTGAGGCCTTTGGGGTCATACTTTCCATGTTCACTGCTAGGGTATCATTCATCCCCTACCGCTATATCCTCCACATGAGGCTCCCGTGGGGGGCGCTGGTGCCACTTTGTCATCCACTCATGCAGACAAAGAATCTACACACAAATCTAGTTTGATTTAGCCGTGCTTTATGCATGTGCTACACTGAGTGTGAATGGAACAGCAGAAAAGTGGCTTGCTGTGTGCACGGAATGAGATAAGTATGACCAGGCCCCTTCACAGATACAGTTAAAAGTGTAGTGTGTAACCTTTAACAGTGAAAAAAAGCACACGGGGAGTGATTAGACAGATGGAGGCACCAACAACATTGCGCTAGTAAAGTGAGACAGCTGCAAACAGGTTGGAGTATGACTGAAAACACAAAGAGGCGTCAAAGAAAACTGGTTTGATGGGATAAATGTTTCTTGCCCCCGCCTGCCCCTGTTCTGGCGCTGTATACAAACAAATGCTTCCATCAGTCAGGTCTGATAGTATTGCTTGTCTGAGCTCATTTGTTAAAACATTTCTGTCTACACAGACCAAACAGAGGCAGGATAATAATAATAATATTAATAATAACAACAAAAACCAACCAAAACTTACACACTGTAGCTTTAAATGTTTTGAAAAAAGGCTCAGAAATCTCCCAAAACTGGTGGACACACTTTATAAAGCTTGAAGTGGGCTGGTAATGTCCAGTGCGCAGTATTAACACTTCTTAATTTGACTATTTGGCATCCCAACACTTTTATTTGCGTACTAACACTTTTATTTGCATACCTGCATTTTTATTTGCGTAACAGCACTTATCATAAGATTCCAGGGGTGCACTGTGCATGTGACTTGGCATTCACTCATTCTCGTGAGAGTCTAGTGTTTGTCTGTAGTGTTTAGAGTTTCTATTTTTTATTGTTACAATATCTAAGTGTTTAAAAATGTTCATTAATGTTTTGTTATATTCACTTGCCACATTTGTGTGCTGGAAGACAGCAGAACAGCAAGACACCACATAAAATGCTGTTTGAAGTTTAAATCACTGTTGGAAATGTTGAGGATAATCGAAATATACAAGTTGGCAAAAAGTATTTAGTTTATTATGGACTAGACATTTAAATAAATAGATGTTGTGAACATTACTAATATCTTCTGGTCTCTTTTATTTACTGAAACATAATAATTTAGTTCATAATTTAGTGTTTAATGATTTAGTAATACAGCAATGTGCGCCTCATATGGATAAGGGGAGTCCTGGCACTTACGTTTTCCCCACTTCAGACTCACTGTATTGAGTGCATTTGTCAGGGGCTGTTTTCAACTATGTACTCAACGTATTTATGGCACCAGGACAATGTACGCAAGATTGATTCACTACATATAACAACACCGTTTATTCCTTGAAGGCAAATCCACCACTATGCAAGGAAACACTTCACAGTGATTTGAATGTCTTACCAGGGAGCGAGGTCCCACTCTTGCCAGACGCGGATTTCTCTTTCATGGAATAATCCAGAGGTGTGTTGCAGTTGTTGGAGGCTGGTTCCCTTGCCTGAGGGCTATCAAGAGGCTTTTTAGAGCCTTGTGGGGTCCGTGTGGCTTTGCCTGATGCCGGAGACCCTTTCCTGCTCTCTTCATCCTGCAACATGACCTCGTTGAGGAGGTCAATCGGCGATGTCTTGATTGACCAGGTGAGGCCAAGCTGGCGCAGATGGGCACGAGCGTGGCAGGACAGGGCTTTGCGGGTGTCAAACAACTGGCCACAGTAGTCACAAAGGACCGTTGGTGGCATGTCTGTATCTGTGGAGGTAACTGAAGGGATACATCCACACACAAATGAATGAATGGAAAGTGAATGTAAGGCTACAACCATCTCACTACTTAATTTTAAAACGTTTTCAGATTACAATGCATAAATCAGGTGACCATTCATTAGGCATGCATGTGCCAATGTTAACAAGAAGCTGGTAGTTTGCTGCAGGTTTTTTTTACTTAGTTTAGAAATGACCACTAACAAGAAACAACAATGATGAAAAGTAGGGCTGAACAATTAACCGTAATTTTTATCGAAATCACAATACGGTGTACTGCAATTTTCAAATCGCAGGAGGTGCAACATCTGTCAAAGCCAAAATGTGTGTCAAAATATAATTTTAGTTTAATTATTGACCGGACCTATACACATCTTATTCTAAAGACTGAAGAGAAGATATTTGTTTCTCTTAGATCTGCACAAATATCACACAGTAATCATGCTTTTTGAATGAAAATGAGAATAATTATGTAAAAATGACAATTCCCTGTAATATCGCAAATCATATCGCAATCGCAATTCCTGTCAAAATAATCGCAATAAGATATTTATTCAAAATCATTCAGCCCTAATGAAAAGTAAGAACAAGAACTTATGTTCTGATGATGAGATGAATGTGAATGTAAGAGTTTGGTTAAAAAACGTTCAGGAAGTGAATGGAAGTATCTGCCTCATTGTTTCTGCCTGCACAGACAATAATAAACTAGAACAGATCCAGCAGCCTTCATTAAAACATTTTAAAATGTGGATGGCAGGTGTATCCAGAGCAGATTGTTGTGTTTTTAAATGAAAAGGGACTCATTTGGATGTAGTCTTACTTAACTCACAGTACAAAAGCTACTAAACAACCAGTCTACGCCAACCAATGTTACAAAAGAATGGTTGACTACTTTACCTGCACTGGAAGGCTTTGAAAAACCAAGAGCACTGGGCGACGCCTGTATGGGTGAGTTCCTACTGGATGCCCCTGGTTGAACAGACACCTCCATTTCCACAGGCTCAGGCTTGGGCTTTCTATGGAGGGGGTCCACTGCAAACCGAAAGCCTTTCTTAGCTTTAGGGGCCTTGTTAACAGGAGCTGGAGAAGACTGCATGCCTTTTGAAGGGCTCCGGGATTGGCCCAAGGCTGGAGAAAGAGAATTGGCTCGTGCTGTAGATGCCACTGCAGATTTTTTGGGGGGATGCATGGCTTTTAACATGCCAGTATTGATCAGCTCCTGGACAGTTTCGATTGCAGAGGCTTTCCCCATCAAATCAGTCACCCCAATTTGACGCAGGTGACAGCGAGCATGGCAGGCCAAGCCTTTACGATTCTCAAACTCTTCCCCGCATAGAATACAAATACGATCCTCTGCTGCTTTAGGTCGTTTACTGAGGGGAGAAGAGCGTGGAGAGGACAGATCAGAGGAACGTTTGGAAGGGGACTTAAGGGGACTGTTTGAGGTGAGTGACTCCTGGTGTCCACTGGCGACGGGCTTGAGGTCCTCGTCCTCCATCATCTGATAGAGAAAATCAATGGGACTGCCCTTAATCTCACTGTCAGGGACTCCAATCTGGCGCAGGTGGGCCCGAGCATGACTGGACAGGCCCTTGCGTGTCTCATACCAGCAGCCACAAAGCTGGCACACATGGACCTCATTATGGGTGTCTTAAATTGCAAAAATAAAGAAAACAATGGGAGAAAGGTCAAGTCAGAAATGTTAAAACAGAAATGTTACATCCATAGCCATACAGTTGGGTATTTTAAGTGCCATCTTCCACAAACATCTACTCACCTTGCTACTTTCAACATTTCCTTAAAACATTTGCTACAGAATTCAGCCATACCTAATCTAATAGGGGCGTCAGTTTCCAGTGGTGCCCACAGTGGTTTGGTTGTCGTTTGGCGCACAGAGGATGACGAGCTGCTACCTTCAGCATACTTAAGACCAGGAGATGTTGGTTCTTTAATTCTAACAGGAGATCTAACTGGAGATCCTTCATGATTATGTGGAGATGACATGACTCTAACTTCTGCATTGCAGGAAGAACTCTTGTCCCCTGGTGCTGAGAGAGTCCTGGACTCCAGCTGCGAGGGGACAAGGGGCGGCTCAGTTGTAGATGAGTCTGCTTTGAACTTTGGGTAGGAGCCATCTCTCTCCTGGATGAGCTGGTAGAGAAGCTCTATGGGAGCTCCACTGCTCTCTGACAATGTCACACCAAGCTGCCGCAGATGGAGGCGGGCGTGACTTGACAGTCCCCGTCGTGTCTCAAAGTATGTTCCACACACTTCACATATGACTGGCTGTGGTGTTGCTGTGGGGAAGTTCAGATGGGAGTCTGTCACCACAGATTGTGTCTATAGTCAACAGATATCAGTTGTCTCTTTTTCCTAAATTTAAAGTCAGCGTCTTTTGTATCACACAACAGCTGATTGTTTGTGGAGGGACTGTATATGTGAATGCAAATGTCCACAGAAATGTTTCCAGATTCTCCTGCTAATTCCCTAATATAATCTCCAGTTATGTCAGAGTGATCTCATGTGAGAACACAACAGGAGAAACTTAGGAGAATCCACAGCAAGTGAATGAGAATGAATGAGTGTCCTGCTTCATGAATACTCAAGCCAGGCTCCACCCAACTCTCCTGAATTCTCCGGAGGTTCTCCTGATGCTGTGAATGTGTCTGATCCAGCGCCTTTGTTGGCCGAATTTGGGTGGCAGAAGGTGTCAAAATGCATCACGGTGAATCAGCAACGTCTGTCCCAATTCGTAAGCTCCTCCAAATGTGGTACTTTTGTTGTGAATGCTACAACAGGTGGATTCATTGCAGCCAAACAAATCCAAAAGTAGATTGCCTATCTAAAAGCCATCACATTTATAATGGTCAAAAACTCAGCAGCAGCAGCCTTTTTGGTGTCAACTAATTCAAATGGCTATTTTTAATGAAGCAAGTCATTGTTTTCATAAATTAAGCCAAGTTAATGGTGACATTAGAAATGTATCCACTTGTGCCGCAATATCACGGAAGAGCCATGACGCAAATTTCACCGATTCCATAGTCAGATTTCCAGTCAGCTGCATACCCTGAACTGAGACGCAGCTCATGCTTCGCTGCATTCATCATGTGTGAACGGCAAACTCAGAAAATGGCTTGCATGGAAGAAATCCATAATGTGATGCCTCTAATGAACAAATTCATTTATATTATGGATATACATATAAAGTTTTAAAAGTGATATGAGCGATGAAATGCTTACTGTGACAAATGATGTAGGTCTCCATGAATAAAGTAAATTATGTGTTTTGTTTTGTTAAATAAAATACCTAATATAATGAGTAATAATCCTACTGTGATACTAGGAGTGAGATCTAATGAGGGGGATGACACAAGACAAACAGATGCAATCAATCAAGTCTTGGTGTGACATGAAAAATAATGTGACCGTATAGGTGTCTCTCTTACCTTGTGCATCAGTGTTTGCTGACATGTTGAGAAATTACTTTTTAAAGGATGAAAAAATTGACTTCTCGTCGACCCTGTGATCAGTGCAGTTTAAAAATAAGAGAAAAAAAAGCATTACTATATTTGACAACACAAGAATAACTGGATCAGCACGGTTTAATAATATTGTCAAAGCTTTTCAAAATGAAAAACATAGGGTATATGAGTATAACCAAAATAACAAACCTGTTGTTCTGACAGACAACAGCAGCTCGTTATGAATCATCTACACATCTGCAGGTCCTAAGTTTTTAAATACTGTTCACTGTGAGGAAAACTTGTTTATTTTTTGTGCATAATTCAACAAAATAATCTCTAAGAGGAAAAAGGCAGTGACTTGTGGTAAACTTGTAGTTAAATTAACGGATCTTCTGACACGGCAGCTAATGTGGGTAACTCTCATACTCCCTTTGTAACACTCGTACACCATGCTAACGTTAGCGACTCGCTAGCAGTAGTTAGATTTTCATCTTGAAAGAAACGTCGAACAAGCGCAAACACTGCGCTGCCGACTAGAAACTAGCGTTAACTCAACACTTACCAGCAAAAGTATATTTTATCTAAAAGGCTAAACAGACCGTCTCAAAATAAAACAAGAGCTTCACAAAGACAAGCTTAGCGGAAGTACAGTTCCCCACATTTCCGGTGCTGCTGTGTTTTCATATTAAAAGAAAAAAAACCTATATGACAAGCTGTCGCAAACTCAAGCAGCATGGACTCGATAACAGAACTACACTGACACCTAGTGGACAGCAGAATCTTAAAATACATTATTTGTGTTAGAAAAAAAGATGGATAAGACTGAGAAAGACTGGGAGTAAAATAAGAAAGTAAATAAAACAAATGTGCTGGATTAACTGGTTTAAAGAGGAAACAGTGCAACTAGAGAGGAGAGAGCATAAACCTCCTCTGAGGCTGCTCAGTTCCTCACAGTGTCAATACACTCCCCGACCTCACTAGATTCAGGATGATCCAAAGGTTATATTGGATCATCCTGAATCTAAAATTACTTGTTGGGATAACAGAAATCATACCACCGTGGTGCCACTAAAGTACTTAACAAAGTGATTATAGTGTGACTGGTGAAATGTACATGGCGTGGTCCTTACTGAACATAATACAGTATTGCAGTTAAAAATACTTCACTCGCCACTGTGTATATTGTGTAATTATTGTACCTGTATGTGTGTTTTACTTGACTTCTTACTGTAATGAGGGCATAACAAAAATGCCCTGCAGCAATCTCAAAGTTTTACCCAAATAACTGTAGTTTAAATGTAAAGAGTTCTGTTCTCAATGTTTACGTGTACCACGTACTTTCTTTAATTAACTTAAAGCAGGACCAACATGATGTGGGGCCCACTGGTGGTCAGTAGGGAATCAAGTGAGAAAAACCTTTTTGAGCAAAATGGTTTTATGATACATCTCTCACCAAGGTGACCAATCTGAGGTTGATCAAGTCTGGGATTGCACCCCGGAAGCACTGCGCCATGGGCAGCTTCAGTGATGGAACAGACGGCTGCCCTCTTGACACAATAATATTTATGATGATATTTCACATAATTTCAAAATGAAAGTGTTTGTTTTGGTGTGGGACGATAAATAGTTTACAATATAAATGTATTTATGATGCAAAATTAATTTATTAATTAAAACAAAACATACATAAATAACTCATAACCAAGGTTGTTATAGTTAATATGAAACTGAAACTGAAAAAAAAAAACATTTTCATTCACTGAATTAAAAATAAAACTAGAGCTTAAAAAACCCTAAGATAACCTAAAACTAACTACAATTGCAGCGAAAATGTGCTTAGTTTTCAACTTTGTAGATTAATTTCAAACATAATCCTTTTGGATTCATATGAAGTGTATTTATTTTTTTCTCTGCTGGCAATTTTGAAAGGTTGTATTTGAGACACAATACTTTTATTATCACCTTTTATGAATCGCTCACCTGGCAGATACACCATATTAAAAAAAACTAAAACTAAGCATTTACAAAAAATAAAAATGAATAAAAACTAGCAAACCCGATTAAACCCTAATTATAACGAGCCAATTTAAAAAAACAAAAAGTCAAAACTAATGAAAAACTATTATAAACTTGCTAATAACTTCATATTAACTTGTGAACCGCATGGAATTAATTGGGGGCCGCATGTGGCCCGCGGACCGCGAGTTAAAGTCTAGCAAAGCGACACAGACAACCTGCTTTTACTTTGAAATGATTCATTTTCACTTCCGGGGGCTACGACCGCCTCCGCCTACTTCTAGCTCACCGCCAGCCCTTTGACTCCTCTCTCCTCCTGAAAGCAGCAGCACATCTCTGCACTCCAACTTCTCCGCGGCTTTACCTACATACAGACAGGTGAGTGAATATTTTAAACTTTTGTCGCATTATTACTACACGTAGACGGCACGGCGCGACCAAGAGAAGTAACCGTTTAGACAGGAGTAAAAAAGAAGTTGAAAGAGGCGGTTTGTTAGCTGAAGCTAACGTTTAGTTAGCTCGGCAGTGCAGGGTTCTGTCGCTCTCCTCCGCCTCCTCCTCCTCCTCCTCCTCGAGTGTTTAGGCCTGTTTCTGGCAGTTTCTTTGTCAAGGTGCTGCAGGGAGACTGGACAGTTTTTCCCCTCGTTGTGCCCGTTTTTTTCAGTTTCTGCCACGGTCAGTTTAGCCAGTTACTTCATATGTAAGACGTTGAGGTGAACTTTGACCGAGTTGAGTCTGTTGCGCGTAGCTCTGTATGAACCTTTCAGGGAGATTACTGCGTGTCTGGCTCCGAATTCACGACTTTTACATTGAATTGAATGACGTGTTCTGCTTATTTTTTTCGATTTTTGTATGGAGATTTATTTTATGTTCAAACATGTACACAGTATTAAAGACAACCAGCATATACATGCACCTATACATACATTCTCTGCGAAGCTATTCTTTGTTAAAGCGAAAATCCATGGCAACTGTCTTTGGCAGGCATTTAAGGATGTGTCCCTTTTGTTATCTGTCCATTGTCCCCGGAGGCTTTTTTTTTTTTGGATCTGCGTGTCTTGTCAATTTTAATCATAACTTGCAGTCCTGGTTGTGCAAGTACCTGAATTAAAAATAAACACAGTACCGTCCGGTTTGCCTGCTCATGGTTATGTAAAGTTTGAACATGACTTGCACGTGATTTAAGAATAGTTGTGCTGTGAAATCAGGGATTCAGTTAAAACCCTTGTGTTTTATTTGTTTAAATGTATTTTTTGTTTGTCGAATTTACCAGTTGTGTTTTTTGCTATCCAGGCTCCAGAAGGTGCCCCAGGCTCCACCCAGTAGCACTTATCTATAATGATCTTTGAGCACCAGGAATGTTCTGGTTACTGTATGTGTAATCTCTCTCACACCATTAGATATTCACCCCCGCCATGTCTGCTGGAAATGCTCAGATTGGCAAGCCTGCCCCCAATTTTAAGGCCACAGCTGTTGTAGATGGGCAGTTTAAGGACATTCAGTTGTCAGACTACAAAGGTAACAAAGTTTTAATTTCACTATGCACAGTGACAGTCCGATCTCCATCATCTAAATTGGAAGATTGCATTACTCTGACTTCATGTGTTCCAATTTTTTTCCCAATGCTCTCCAGGAAAGTATGTGATCTTCTTCTTCTACCCTCTGGACTTCACATTTGTGTGCCCTACTGAGATCATAGCCTTCAGCGACAGGGCAGAGGAGTTCCGCAAAATTGGGTGCGAAGTTATCGGCTGCTCCGTGGACTCTCAGTTCAGTCACTTGGCATGGTGAGAATTCTTACTAGCTGAAAGGAAGTGCAAATTTGTGCCATAGTGTGTATGTAGGTACGATTGATCAGTTAGTTGTTTGTTCCATGAAATGTCACATGCTTATAGTTTCCCACACCTTTTTAAAGTGGTAATGTTCTCAAGTGTCTTGTTTTTTTTTCCACAAATCAAAATCATTCAGTCGATTTCTTTGTTGCATGGACCAAAGAAACTGGAAAAATTGGTGTACGCTGAGCGATTTAGTTTTCATGTCACAGAAACTGTATGTGTTAGATATTCATCTTTAAAATCAGGTAGTGTTTTTATTTGTTTTGACGGAAATAATAGGCATTACTTGGAAATATTGCAATACACAAATGTACAAAACGCACACTGAATTTACAGAATTCCATTTTTTTTGATCAGGTATACATTCAGGCTTGAGTGCACTGTAGTTCTGAATTATAGTGTGAACTTGGTTACCGGTTGGTTAAACTTGGTTACTATACTGGGCATAGACGTTTTATCAGGGAGAAGAGCTTTTTCGTTGCCAATTTCTGCCACACGTGAAGTAGGACCCACCCTAGTTTAACTGTTTATCTCCGATCACTCGGCTTCTGTGTGGTCTTGATAAGTTCTGAGGTAACGGTCTCTTTGTGTAAGGAATAAAAAAAAAAGGTGTAAAGTTTCTTTTAGGACAGGAATTGCACAACCTGTTCAATTTTGGTTTGTGTATCATTTTGTAGTGTTGAAGTCAGCAACTTGCGTTGTCCACCCTTTGTCATGAGTCCACAGACTGTGGATTGCTACTTTTTATTAATTGTGTATGTTTTGTTTTTTTGTCTTTCAGGATCAACACACCTAGAAAGCAGGGAGGTCTGGGTAGCATGAAGATTCCCCTTGTGGCAGACCTCACCAAGTCGATCTCAACAGACTACGGAGTGCTGAAGGAGGACGATGGCATTGCATTCAGGTCAGCCAAACTGCAGCTCGTCATTCAAATACTGTGAATGGTTACTTCAAGAACTCCTGTAAGCAGTTAAAAGAGTAGTGGGAAACTAAAGGGTGTGCATCAGTAACCTCAGTTTGTGCTTCTCAGGGGTCTGTTTGTGATTGACGACAAGGGCATCTTGAGGCAGATCACCATCAATGACTTACCTGTGGGTCGCTCTGTGGATGAGACTCTGCGTCTGGTCCAGGCCTTCCAGCACACTGACCAACACGGAGAGGGTGAGAAACGTCCCTATTTAATCTTCTGCCATCATTTAATGCCACCATTGATTCCAATTGTTAGTGAAATACTTGTTTTTTTCTTGTGTTTTTAGAAAAAATATGTTTTACAAAACGTGATCAATACATTTGAATTAAGTGCAGTAGTTATACTGCCTACTGAACATTAACTAAATGTCCTGTACTAAAGAATCTTCAGTGTTGTGAAGTTGTCCTTAAACACAGCCAGAAGCACAACTGAAAAATCCATTGCATCTTTATTAGTGGGTTGTTTCTCCTCGTTGTTGGCACCAGAGACTCTGTATGAGATTCTTTGGTTGGTTAATGAATATTTTATACACTTGCAGTCATGAATGCAGCAAGTGGCCTGAATAGTGGCTAATGATGAGTTAACATGGCTAACATTTAGTGCTAGGTAATATGTTTCTTTTTACTGAAAACCAGTATTTATGTATTTTTTTTCTTATGAGATTTTCATATACTGAAAGGCTGGTATGTGCCTGCAACCAGGCTCCAATTGGACGATACTAGCTGTCGATCACAGTGTTTTTCTGTTTTCCTGTAACTGGGGGCATAATTTGCAAGGTTGACATGTTTACTTGAAGACCTAAAACAAACCATTAACAACTCCATGTAAAAAAGAAAAGTGAGAAGGTGACTCGTTTTCCCATAGACTTCCATTCAAACCTTTTTGCAACCTGGAGAGTCACCCCCTGGTGGTCCTACACGTCCCTCTACAAACAAGAAGGCCACATTTTAAAAATGTATACCTGTATGGACTATAAATAGGGTGAAGCTGTAGTGGGTACGTTATGGCATATCCACCAGGTATGATTGTCATACCACACTTTTCTTTTCTTTTTGTTTAGTTGTACGTATATGATATATTCTCTTTTCAAATGACCTGTAACTTTGAGGGTTCAGTCAATGGAACATGGCCCTGTATTGTTTGTCTACCCTCCTGGGTATTTACACATGTACTTTGTCCCCGAGGTTTCACAAACTTCATTGTTTACCACTGACGTCTAATGTTGCTCTATGTACTGTTTCCATCTCAAGTGTGCCCTGCCGGCTGGAAACCTGGAAGTGACACCATGATCCCCGACGTAGAGAAGAGCAAAGCGTACTTCTCCAAGCAGTAAATGTGAAGGTCTTCCGGCTGACTTGTAGCACTTGCCTTCAGATGAGAGGAGCCCCTGTAAAGCAGTCTCTCATGGCGTCCAGTCTAATCTGTTAAACTCAGCAAGAATGTCACTACTTGTTATTACGGAGCACATGACAGTTGCAGCTCTTAATCTTTATATGTCCACTTTGCAGTTGTTAGGGCGACCACATAGTCTCAAGCACTGAAATAATAGTTGTTTTGTTCATTTATCAAAAAAAAAGTATTGCTATTTTTTCCTTGCTGTCATGAATAATTCCTAATACCATATTTTATTAAAGCTGTGGGGGAAAAAATGTGACTTTGTTTGCCTTGGTAAAATCTTTCAGTATATCCTCAATGTTAACACAATTGTGAACCACTAGATGGTGCCATGGTTCTTTCTGAATCAGTCATGATATTAAGTTGAAATGAAATCTGTCAGGGCCGGTTTCTGTAACTGGCCCAGAGGTTCAGTGTATGTCGCGACGCTGTGGAGTCTTGGTTAATATTGGAGTTATTGTTGCTTGACTCAGCATGACGACTATGGTTGCCAAATGGCACTAAAGCAAGTTGGGAAAGCTTGGATTGTCGGAAGTGATACAAGATCTACGCACTACAGTAACACTACTTTCATGTAATTTTTAAATTAATTTACCCTTTGACTTAAGAAAAGAGTTACAAGGCACTTATTTGGGTGGGGGGGTTCTGACAATAAACTAGACATTTTTGCCCAGAGAATTGCCGCTTGCTGGTTATTTTCAATTATTTTGACCATTCTGAGATGGTTGTGTGCGTGTGAAAATCCCACTAGGTCAGATTTTGAAATAATTGGATAACCATGCCCAGAACCAGCCACATTCAAAATTAGGTTTTGTTTTTTTCCCTGTTCTGATCAATTTGATCTTCAGCAGGTCATCCCAAACCTGTGCCATGAGTTATTTGTGTTAATTGGGTGAAGAGTTGTGTTAAGTGGCAGGTGAGTTTACATCTGTTTAATAACTCACCATTTTAATATTTAGTATGTACAATGAGATGCCTGATTGATCTATAGAAACCAAAATTGCCATTGTTAAGCTACAGTAATCCTGATTGAACAATGTTCACATGTTAAACAGTGGCTGGTTGATAGTGTGACCTCTGTTCCACGTCTGCCACTGTTTGTTGACTCCACTTCTTGTAATTTCAAACCTTCTCTGAACCCTCAAGTGTGTTCTACGTGTTTGTCTGGAACTTTTTGCAACTTTTTTTTTCCTGCCTGCACTAGTGTTCACGCAGCTTGTTTTGGGAAACTGAAAGCAGAATGGGGAAACTCCCTTTCACTCGAATGAGCAACTCATTGACAAACCCTCCTCGCTGATACACAAAAGCGCACACACACAGGTTTGCATTGTGGTGTAAAAAGGGGCGTGTAGGGGAGAGCGCAGCACTTGTGACTGGCAATGTAGGAGGGAGTTCCCGGAAACCTTTTCGAGATGTGACGTGTGTCTGCTAATTTGACCCAATATGGAGCGACGTGAGTGCGTCAAAGGGGAAACAAGCCTACGCAGGGACGTCGAGGAACTGCCGTAAACTTGGCCTCTGTCCAGTAAGACCTGGCTTAAAACTGACTCACACCTTTTACAAGAAAGATATACAAGAAACAACACCACATAGTTTTTAAATTCATACTTTCATTTACTTAAATATACTGTACAAGTAAAAAAAACAATACAATAAGAGGAGCAGCTTGTCAGGCTCAACCTGACAAACTCAAATAACTTACATAAGAATCACAAATGCAGTCAAAGAAAATGTAAACAGGCAGTATATTCAAAAAAAAATACTCATTAAAGTGTTTTAGTCTCGTGTGATTTCTGTGCGTGTTTTCTCTCAGCCACAGAAACCACCATGGTCCAGTTCTCTCATACTTTGTACGTACGGGCTGCAGACATTGTCCATTGTTGTCAGTGCAGTCCGTGTCCAGTGTTTCTGTTGTTAAAGTGCATTGTTTCTTCAGTAAGACTTGACTTTGGGCGCTAACATGAGCTGGCAGCCACTGCTCACATGCGTCATGACTTTCTGTTTGAGTTGCGCCACCTGCTCCCGCAGCAGCGTCGCCTTGTTTGACAGCCCCAAGTTGTCCGTTTTCAGCACCTTCACCTTGTCCTCCAGACGCGAGATGCGCTCCAGCTTGCGCCTCCGACACTTGGAGGCTGCGAGCCGGTTTCTCAGGCGCTTGCGCTCCGCTTTGATGCGCTCCTGGCTCTCCATGTCTATGGGGGACATTGGCGGGGAGCTGTTGTCGCTGCTCTGCATGTCGGGGACAGTCTGCGGCTCCTCTTTCGGGCCACCGAAACGCTGCGAGTGGATGTTCGCGGCGGCCAGAGCGTGCTGGAAATGATGGGATCCGTGCCCAACGACCTGGGGATGATGGTGGTGGTGGTGGTACTGGTGCGGCAGGTAGCTGATAGTGGTGGACGGAAAGCTGCCCGCTGAGGACAGGCTGGGGTTAGAGGGGCAGCTGCCCAGTGTGGTGTACTCCAGCGGCTCTGGCTGCATGGAGGAGCCGAACACAGATGCTGGAGCCGAGCAGGCGACGCCGCCGGTGCCGATGGACACATTTGGAGGAGCCATCTGGTTGATCTTGTGCATTTCGTCCAGCGCTTTCACAAAACCCTCAGCGAAACCCTCCTGCTCCTCTGTGATGCCGCGGTTGTACAGGAACTGGCCAGGCGTCGGTGTGGTTGTGATGACCCCGTTACTGTTTTGGATGATCAGTCGCTCCAGTTCAGGAGAGTCGAGCTTCAGTGAGCCCGCTGCCGCTGCCGCCGCCGCCGCCGCTGCTCCCGCGGAATAGAAATCACCGTCGGCGCGCAGGTGCTGCTGTGACTTGAAGTTCGCGTTCCGATATGAATCGGAGAAGTTCAGGTTCATGTTCTGCTTTAGCAGCTTGTAGTCTGGCAGCGCTGAGCCTGGGTGGCCATAAGCAGAGAGAAACGAGTCGTCATAAAAAGGCTGTTCCATAAGTGTGGACATTATTTCAAATCAGACAGTCAAACACAATAGAGAGCGGCGAAGAGAGAGATGATGCCCGGACACAGAGGCTTCAGTGTCCCGAAATAACTGAGTCAATCTCCGGCACAAAGTCAAGTCCCGCTCTTATTTTTTTTTTTATTGAAGGTCAAAAGTAATCGGAGAAAAAAAAAAACAGAGCAAGACTTCCAAAACAGTTGAACTGTACTGTACCAAGTCGTCGATTTGTACCTTTGGTTGGTTGCAGTGACTAAATCAGTTGTTTTCAGTCCACTCTTCCACTTTCCTGCTCTGTGTCGGAGCTGCGCTGCTGTTTCCTCTGTAATGTCGAGCGCCCGGTGCGCTTTACTCTATTTATAGGATCCGCAACACGCGCTCCATCCGACCCGCTGATTGGCCGCCTGTATTCCCCGCCTCCGGGATGTTACGTCGGCTCGTTGACGTTGTTGCCAGGAACAAGGACTGTAAACAAGACGAGGCTTATTCAGCGTGGGGAGGGGAAACAACTTCGCCCAGGTAGGCACATAAAAACCTAGACTATCTCAACTTCACATCCACTCCTGTTGTTTATTGGAAGTCAGGTTTTCAGTGTTATCGTTTTACCCACAGTCGCTGAAAACAACACAACACGGCCTCGCCTCTTCCCTCCACTCTTGTCTGTTTTCCTCGACAACGATCCCACCGGTTTGACTATATACTCTGGAACTGAGTCATGCAGTCTAAACTGACATAGACCGGTCCATATTTGGGTATCCTGGCGCACCAGTTCCTCCCTGATAGGAGCGGGAAGCCAATCCCATCCTGGCGCGCTTCCAACTCTAATGAGGGAGGAGGAGGAGGCGCACTGTACTGTACTGCACTGCTGCTGCTGCTCACCTCCTCCTCCTCCTCCGCCCTGCAGGCAGGGAGAGGATGGGTGAGTGGTGTTAAGTCCTGGGTGTGATGTCTTCAAAAAATGTATGAAGCATAATGGGTGTCTGGCAAGGGAGGACATTTGCTCTCGGGGTATCAGACAGAACAATGTGGACTATTCATGTGATAACACAACACACACACGCACACACACATTTAAAGATAAGAATACCACAGCATTCACAGTGATGGAAGCAGACAAGACAACTGTTATTGTTATTATTATTCCGTGGCTTTACAGTCATTTTTGAAGGGGTTAACGAGCTTAACAACTCTTAAAGGTGAACCGAGCCAAAATTGAGTTCCAATGAATTTCCCCAAAACTTGGTGGGAAGATGTTATAGACCAAGACGAACAAAAAAGAAGACGGGAATTATGGCCTCAACTCGACAGGAAGTCGGCCATTTAGAATTTTGTGGATTTGCACCCTTTGTAAATGAGCGAACTCCTCTGAGGGTGTCGTAAACCAACACTGAATGTGATATTTTTCCTTTGACCTCTGACATCACCCATGAGGACTGCTGCCGCCGCTCGTTCCCTTTCTGTCAATTTTCTGTACCTTTTACCAAGTCAAACAAAGTCACATTTTCCCCCACCAGCTTTAAAGAGGCAATAGCATGGTCCTATCTCACTTATATGTGAGATATGGAGGTGTACTTACAAACATTAAGTAATTTTTATGGTCAAAAAACGAGCCGATGTAAATGTCTCATCACTGACGCTCTCGTCAGCCGCGCTGTTTCAGACCAAAACCACACCCACAGAACACGGACTGTCTTGTGATTGGCCAGCCAACGAGAGCTTTCCCACTGTCTTGTGATTGGCCAGTTACCTGGAAGTGACGTAATTGGCACGTCAGGTGTCAGACCCGCAGGTCCCTCTCTGTAAAGGTGGATGCACCGCTAGCAGTTATCAAAACATTGAGTAATGCCGTAATCCCTTAGGCATTTGATACGGAGTCTGACCCAGAGTCAGAGTGAAAGAGCTTAAATAACGTTTTGGTTACTGAGATGATAAACATACATGCAAATGAAACACGAGTGTAGCTTAGCCTGTAGCCGGCTATCGCTAATGCTAAACGTCAAAACAAGCGCACAAAGACAGTTATATACGTATTGGTGGCTCTGCTGCTTCCTTTAGGTGAAGTTTGGTGCTGTGTCCTGCTTCATATTGCTACTTTCTGAGCTCAGTACAACCGATACGCTCAGCAGCTACAACAAGAGTAGTTCTTCTTCTTCTACGGTTGAAAGTACGTCACTGGATGTGTGCCTAATAAATTGGCCAGTGAGTGTAATCACAATAACTCGGGTCTAACTTTAACTCCCAGCCTGTCGTCTGGGTTTGCCACTGTGTGCTGAGCTTATAGCACAGAGCTTATAGAGATTACAGGAGTGTAAACACATGACGGAGCCTCTGAGATATTTAGAGAGTAAAGACATGTTCTCGCCAGCCAAACAGCTGTTTGATAGAAACACGTCCGTGTCCTCATGAATCACCTCCCACAGGGCCATGCACCTGTGCACATCAACTCTAGCTCTCTCTCCAGTAGTCTTCATGGAGATCAAAACCTGGTCCTCATGAGGCAAAGTCTCCATTTCTGAGGAACTGGTTATATTTAGGGCTAAGATTTGAATTATGGGTAGGAGGTCAAACCTGTGTGTGTGTGTGTGTGTGAAGGCAGTAAGGACAGATTTTGACTCAAACCTATTTTTGTGAAGACATTTTGGTTGGGCTTTTGAAAAGAGTTAAAACTGGGTTTTAAGGTTAGACATTTATGGAGCTTTTCCACTACGTGTCCTGGTGCGACTCGCCTCGCCTTGGCTCAGTTTGGCTCAACTCTACACGGTTTGGTTGGTTTTTCCATTACCATAGTACTTCCTCAATGTGGGCGGAGTTATCACTGCACAGCTGCGTGAAACTCTTGTGACTTTGTTTTATACATGACACACACAAACAAGTGACTAGTGACTTGTAAAGCAGTTGTTTTCGATGTACTGAACCATTATAATCAGTTAATCTCCACCTGACACAGTCACTGAACTGAAATACAGCAGCGTGATGCGGCTCGCGATCGTAAAACACCAGACTCCTCTGTTAAATACTGTGATTTCACACATTTCCGTGCTAAATGTGAGAATCAACGCACGTTTTTTTAGGGATTTTTAAGTCGTTTTCATTGATTCGGTGGTCGCACTCATGACTCTTCCTGTGACGACACTCAGTGACCGCCATTCTGACAACGTCGCATTTAGTGTCAGCTCAGCTCACTTGGAAGCTCGCCAGAGCAGATACTAAAAAAAGTACCAGGTACTATCGCTAATGGAAAAGCAAAATAACAGTGCCGTGCTGAGGCGAGGCGAGTCGTGCTGGGACCATGTAGTGGAAAAGCGGCATTCATTGTGGTGGTTAAGGTTTGGGTAAGAAGCTATTAGTGTCCTCCCTAAGCTGTACAACCTTATCCATTCATATTTGTTAGGTATAATAAGTTGACTGCTGTATTTTTAATCAAAGTAAGGGCACTCTAATCATTCCTAAGTTAATGTAAAGGCATTAACTAACCCCCGCCTCTCTCTCTAAAAAGGGGAAAACCCATTAAGGTCTCATGCACACCAGCTGTAAAATTAAACTGATCGGTAATAACAGTTTAAGCCGTCTCAGACCATTAAAGTTAATGGGATTATCACAAAATTGCTTCACGACTAAAACAGTCCAAATTTAACTCTGTTGTTATCTCCTGTGTTTTTTTTTGTCAGCAACTTCTGCGAGAAACGGGTGCAACTTGAGAGATCGTCAGCGAAGGAAAGTGTGGCTCATCGTCAGGTAATTACGGGATTTGTGGACCTGCAGAGAGAGGGAATTTGTACGGTTTAGAGCCGAATAAAGATGAGCTTTAAATGAGCCACTCGACTGGTTTAGCACTGCAATCAAATAAACTAAGTCACAATAAAATAAAACAGATTTGGAAAAAGAAGCCCAAATACCCAGACTTCATGTCTTGTATGTGGGCTTACACAGGTTTGCTAACATTGTAAAAAAAAGTTGGCGGATACTGAAATTAATTAACGGTATCATTATGTTGTAATCTGGGTTATTTTCTCAGATATAACCAAGCTTTTCTCATTGCATGCACATAATCTGATGTGGCAATTCAGAGATGATTAGTGATACTTTGAATTATAGGCTAAACTCTTCCCTTTATCTGTGAATGAGGGTTTTCCCCTCATATAATAAGACCGGGTTGACCTCTGAACCTTTGCTGTTACTGCAGCACTGGCTAAACAGCATCTTTAATGTCAGACGTTATGATTATTCAAGTAGTTTTTGTGTCGTTATACAAGTGTTACAATAATTCATGCAACACTGGGTGTATCCTGTGCACTTCCTCTATTTGTGGGAGTCACAGGTTTGGTCAGCTGTCACGCACTGGTCAAGCTTGTGTTCAAGCTCCTCCCCCTCAAACTGTGTCCTGATGTGCCAGTCAGAGCTTCTGCCAGTGAGAAGAAAAATGTCGTGGGGGGGGGGGGTAGATTCAGAGAAGCAGAAGTAGTTTCAGGGAAACGGAGAGTGGTATCACTCGATGGACAGTTCCAGTTTCAGAGTGACCTCAACCACCTTCTAAAGGTCACTGCTTTGAGAGTGACCGCTTATCACATCTGATTTTAACCCTGATAAAGGCTGGTTTCTGGTTGATTTACATACTGTTTCTGCTTCTGTGACTGAGAATGAGTTTCACTTATCATCGATGAATTTGGATGTTCCAGAAATTGTGCTGTCGCTGAGTCGTCACGCGTGGCTTTTCTTTGAATTTCTTGCTCACGTACACATGATTTCATGTGACATAGGAGTGGGCAATAATTCAATAACAATACTTTCTTCGATCACAATGCAACAAATGTTCACTATGTATAGTAAAATGATGTAATGTGTGAATGTTTTACCTTTTATGGGAAAAAAAATTTTTTTTGTCATTATGTGTCCATCAAAGCCTTGTCAATATTGACTAATTTCAAAAAAAGTTTTATTCTGATGACCTTTTTTGGCCATATCATATCGCTCAACCTTAATAATCATTTCATTCAATCCCAAGGTTTAACCCTTAAAACACAGCGCTTTTAGGCTGCTTTTCCCCCCATTACTATGTTAAACGTGTATACAGAGGCTATAAGTATAAGTATACTATAAGTATATAGTGTCTTATATCCTTTTTTTTTAGCACAACCTATAGACCAGGGGTAACCAACGTGGTGCCCGCGGGCACCTGGTAGCCCGCGACCAGCCAACGAGGTGCCCGCGGGCTCATTTCACTTCACCTCACTTGCATGTATCCATATGATCACTGAGTAAAATGTCCTTGATATTGTTTATAAAAACTGTGATAATCATTAGGAGTAAGCACTGGAATTAATGTGTATGCAATTGAATGCATAATATTCTTCATTTAAATCGTAAATTGCATAAAATGTTAATATGGTAGCCCTCCACATTATTCTCTACCCTTCAGGTAGCTCTCGGTCTCAAAAAGGTTGGCGACCCCTGCTATAGACAATCAGGTAACATGATAAAAATCTGATTGAATTGTGAAAATGTGGAAATACATCACATTTCAAAGTTTGCTCTGCACGTTTTTATGAACAAAAATAGAAGAAAAACTGTCTTTTTTGTGACTTCTGCACAATTATCACTACTCCCACTTGTTTAAAATAAATATGCGATATAAAATGAATCATAATTTTGAGTCAACAACACATAAGAAGACGAAAAAAAAACACATTTAGAAAAGATGTGAAGATGTGACCTATAAACACACACCCCCAGGATGTCCTATGTATAGGAGTTGTGTATTATTCCCACTGCAGTTTAATATACGATCAACACCAGTTTGAATGTTTTACCTTCGATGTGTGAGATGTTTTTATTATAGAAACATATAAAACCACAATAAGCAGGGGTATTTTTTTCAAGTCAGTTGACATTTTATCGTAATACTCGACTGAGTTTTTGGCCCTATCACCCAGCCTAATGCACAGAAAATCACGAGTGCTGGTGTGATGCAGTTTGACAGATTAGGATTACATGGACCAAAAGCAACAGCTGGAATACGAAGGAAAAAGAAGACAACAGCTGTGACACTCTTTTAGCTTATTATCACATCACTGATAACTGCTGCATGTGCTTCGGGAGAGGAGAGATGCCGACGACCAGTGGAGTGAACTGTGACAGTAAGAAAGCATATGTCAGTGTAATGATAGGAACGAATAGAATGTTTATGCTTTGCGCCACGTTAATGTGTCATTTATAAGAAAGTCTCTCACGTTAACCGCACACCTGCACTCCTTCAGGTATGACTCATGTTACAGAATTCAACTATCTGGAAGTGACGGAACTAATTTAACCACAGTGTGAGGTGAATTGCGCAAATTAAAAAAAAAAAGAAGAAGACGCAGAGTCAGGAGGAGGTCACTGACGATTAGTCGTACTCTTTCCTCACAGGAATAATTGGGATGCCTTGAAGGGATAGTTCAGGTTGTATGTGTGCTTGTGAGAGGCATCGACACCTGATCGACTCTGACTTGTCGTTTCTCTGAAGCAGCCTGGGAGTCACTGATAGCGTGGCTGCTGGCAGGAACAGAGACAAAACACCGTTAGATGGTGTTTTGCAGCTAGAAACGGAAGTTTGTAAGTGACTCACTCTCCTGCACCAAATTCCTGTGTGCCATGATGTCAAAATTGATGTTTTTTTCCTATGGACTTTGGTGTAGGGAGAGTGCAAACTTCAGTTTCCAGGTGGAAAACGCTGTCTAACAGCTAGAAACGGTAGCAAGCATAGTCATTTGTTTATTTTAGCCATAAAAGGACCAGAAACTGTCCTATAACTAATAACGTCCAATATCGGGCATTATTTACAAAATACTGTTTTAACAATTTAAAATGAAGAAAGACACTGCAGTTAGTGCACAAACAACAGATTTTGCGTGTTAAATTTGAAAGTTGAACAGAGTAAAACATGTTAATTAACATTTGTTTGAGTCTTTGTCTCAATGTGCAAAAACAGACCAAAAAACATACAGGCGTTTTTCCAACTCTCTCCTCTTTGGTGACTAAGACGCTGATTCGCCGGCTTCCTGAGACAGTAATAACCAAATATTGGTTTTGACGTGCAACTTCTCAGCTTTCAGAAACCCTTTTTTTTTTTATCAGATGTTAACCTTTGTTAAATGGCTGTTTTTTTCCCTTCAGTCCCTGTTGCCAGGCATATTCATGGAGTTTCCTCCTAAACTCACTTTATGTCGATGAAAATTCCCTCCTCAGAAAAGAAACAGTTTGGTCTCATCTCCTCTCAGTTACTCATCTGCACTCCGCTGACTTCAAACTTAAGTCAGGAAAGGACAAAACTCAAGAACGCCCGAGAGCTACTGATGTTCATTTGGCCGTCATTATAGACTTTAGCTCCTCCCCCCAAACACCACTGCAGCCGCTGCCGCTTGTTTGGGCACTGAACGCTGGTCGGGCTTTGTTAAATGAACCAGAAGTAAAGCTTCTCCTGCGTCTTTGGCAAGGTCTTCCACACTTTAAGCCTGATGACCTGGAAGTGGCCTGTAGGTGTGGTGAGTCAGGTAAAGCTGGCTGTGCCTGAGAGGAGAGGACAGCTCACTCACTCACTCACTCACTCACTCATACGATGTCAGCAGGCCAGTCCTTTAGGAGTGTGAGGGTCACTTATTTCATTTCATGCCAGCAAGCAGCAGTTGTCAATTTATCATTCACTCTCCGAACCAAAGTCCCCCCCCCCTCCCTGCCTCCTTGCCACGAGAGTCTTTTCCCTTTTGTCTTCTTCCCCTTCATCATTATTTGGCAGCCTGTGGGAAATTGAACCGCCTTGTGCACGTAATCGCTTTAATGAAGGCGTGTTTAATCAGCATATTCTTCGTCTGTAGCTCCCAGATAGTGCCAAGGAGCCTCGTAGCGATGGGAGACCTTTAGCACAAGACAGGATGATTGCTGGGGCCAAATGAGTGTGGCAGGAAAAGACGCTCGGACCCAGCTGTCCCCCTGGGCAGACGCGGCGCATATGGAGCTGTCCTTCCCTCTTCCCCTCTGTCTACACGGATGCTTAAACTCCCTGTCACTCGTCCAGTAACTGAATGAAGAGGCAAACAGCAGGAGTTGAAGTGAACTGGCTCATTTTTGCTTTTGTAAAATGACAAAAACATTGTGTTCAAAACAGTGTTTACGATGAGGTCAGGAGGTTTTTGGACGTATCCATGAGTGGTTGTGGTTTCGAATAGAAGAAGCAAGAAGTTCCATGGTTATAATAGTTTTGGTTAGTTTTATTTTTTATATCGTTTTGACTGTTTGCTTTTTAAAATGAGTTACTTTTCATTTGTTTTTAAAGTGGGCTCGCTAGTTTTTATTGGTTTTTGTGTTTTGTAATATGGATTATTTCCCAGGTGCAAGATTCAAAAAGGTCATAATGAGTATTGTGTGTCATTAAAAACCCAGCAAAAGATGCAACTTTAACCCTGAGTGGTAATAATACACAACTCCTTATATTATGAAAAATAAACACACTTTATATGAACCCAGAAGGATTATGTATGAATGAAATTGACAAAGACAAAAACTAAACACACTTTTAAACTCTAGTTTTTATTTTAGTTAACAAAAATGTTTTTTTTTTTGTTTTTTTTAAATTTTTAGTTTTCATTAACTATAATAACCTTTGTAAGTGACATGAGTCTCATCTGTAGCTACACTAGACGGCAACATCCTATAATAACAATGCTTTTGTCCAAACTTCGTCCACTTTATTAGGTACAGATGATGCCTGATGAAGTGAGTTCACGTCGTGAATTACCGTTGCCTTTAATTTTGAACCAGTCTGGATATTGTCCTCTGACGTCAGCGAGGCAGTTTTGTCCAGAGAACTGCTGCTCACGGGATATTTTCTCTCCCTCTCTCAGACCACACTCTCTGTAAACCCTGTACATAAAAATCCCAGTCGATCAGCAGTTTCTGAAATACTCGGAGCAGCGTGTGTGTCTGGCTGGCACCAACAGTCACTTAAATCACCTTTCTTCTCCGCTCTGACGCTCGTGTCGTCGCGTCTGCATCATTTGCCATGTTTTTGTATTAACATGCAGTTCCAGTGAATAGATAATTGTGATTGCAGTGTAGTGTTATTGCTTTACTTTATGTCACTACTAAAAATGTGATATAAAATGAATCATAACTTTGACTCAACAACACATAATATGAAAAAAAAACATGTTTTTTTAAAGCCTGAATATGTGACCTATGAACACACCCCAGGATGTCCATATAAGGTAATTTACCAAAGGTGCACCTGCGGCACTAAGTGTTAAACTAAAGTTTTAGCTCCTACAATTATAGGTTTACACATGACACAATACAAAGGTAAGGATCCAACTTAAAGGGTCACTGATAATTCCATTAATAGTAAACTAAATGAATTATGATTGTTATTCACTCTTGATGAAAGTGAAGTCAAGTGATTTATTTTAGTGGAACATGATGTGAAGTAAATGTTATGACCTTCCAACAGTGGTTGTGGTATTTTTGTCCATCCCTAAAAAGAAGAAGAATTGAAGGCGTGTCTGCAGTGGATATGATCTTACGATTATTCTCAGAGCCTAATCAGAGATTAGGATCAAATGAGTAGAATAGCAAAAGTGTCGGCGGTGAGTACAAAGCCAAACACACCCAAACAGGACACATCATATGTTTGCTGTGAAACTACGCGGGCTGATATACTGTAAGTGACTAACTAACTACGTCACAACAGTTCTGATAGCACATGAGCCCACATATCTTTATGAATACAGTTAAATACTCACAGAAAATGACTATTATTCATTCACACAAAGACTGTGACTGACTTGGTTTTTAAACTGGATCATGGACAAGAGGTAGGATGTGCTGCAGATGTTTCATTCCTCTGTCTGACACCGGCCAAGAGTTCCTCTTTATGAGAATAGGAGAAGTGAGTGTGAGGTGGGGGGCGGGGCACGGGGCACGGGGGTCAGGAGGCCAGGATGTGGCGCGTTTGGTCCGTTTTCGTTTCCTCAATGCGTCGCAGTGATGGACTGGCTGCGGTGTCGGTGTGGCGACATCATCGACCAGGAAAAGGTGGACGCCAGCATCATGTTAACAGATTATCATGAACACATTAAGAACAGGTGATGGACACATTTAGAATGAGTTGTTTTTGCACACGCACCAATGAGTGATAGTGAATTTGACACACAAACACACTGGGTGCACGAGCAGTGGTCAGCACTCGGGGGTTTGAATGCCTTGCGCAGGGACACCCCAGCCCCTGAGCCCGTCCCGGGATTTGAACCCGGTGAGTCGGTCCGTTTGTCTGCGATCTGCAGTCTCACCATCGGACGTCAATAATTCTTACACGCTGGACCTTTCTGTGTGTTCTTTATCCCTTTAAATCTGAATATTGGCCTTTAAATGACTCCTGTCCAGTCTGACCTCCACATCTGCAGCAGACCCATGTGTGTGTGTGTGTGCGTGTATCTCATCAGGACCAGTAGTCCTCATCGAGATTAAAACCTGGTCTTTGTGAGACACAACCTCATTTCTGGGGAACTAGTTTAGTTTTGAATTTTGAGAATTTGGAACTGGTGGTTAGGTTGAGGTTGGGGTTAAGCATGAACTTAATACAATTAATGGAAGTCAATGACAAGAAGAAGAATAGCTGTGCCAACCTGTTTGTGTGAGAGAGAGAGAGAGAGAGCTCATTCAGATCAAAGCAGAGTGTAATATTACTCACAGTAGCTGGTGTATGACTCGTCTTATTTACTCTCAACGTGTAAAACAAGAACCTGCGGTGTTGGTTCGAGGTTTACAGCCTCACCTCAGACCTACACGATTTCCCAGCAGGAAATTTAAATGAGCGATGGTAGATGATATGTTTTTCTTTCAGTGCAGACACAAAGAGTTGATCATGTTACTGATAGAGTTATTTTTAAAAATGATTAATCCAGCACATCTGGGTTGGCAGATATTTAGAAAGCCAAACAAATCTCTTATGTCTCTCTCTCTCTCTCTCTCCATATATACATATATATGTGTACATATATATATATATATATATATGTGTACACATATATATGTATATATGGAGAGAGAGAGATGTATTAAGTTAAATAATATATGAATAAATATTAATATTTAACTCTTATTCAACAGTTTGTTTGCCTTTTTTAATTAAAAATGCAACTTCTAGGTTTTCTTATTTAGTGTGTGTGTGTGTTCTTGTATGGGTGTATTTTTGATCACCAAAAAGCGTGTATACCTAAGGAAGTGAGGACATTTTGGGAAAGTGAGGACATTTTGGTTGGTCCTCACATTCTGACACCCCTAAAAATGGATTTTTCAGGGTTAAGACCTGGTTTTAGGGTTAGGGTAAAGGTTACCGTTAGGCACTTAGTTGTGATAGTTAAGGTTATGTATGTGTGTGTGTGTCTGCATTCCTACCCGCAACTGAGAGAGCGCATCTGCCTTATGAGAAATGTTTACCAGAGAAACGTGTGTGTGTGTGTGTGTGTGTGTGTGTGTGCAGATACAGGGAAAGGACAGTTGTGTCTAATCGCGTGGTTACTGGCGAGATCACTGGTGCGAGTTTTTGGCTGAAACTGTGTAGGCGCCCCGAGCGCATTCTGATGCACTGCCACTGATGATCATTGAGACTCAGCACTTAAAGACTTTCAGTGCTTCCTGGAAATACAAGCAGAGAGAGATGTGAACCGAGCACAACAGAGATGCCATGTTGTGGCTGTCTGACAAAAAAAAGAAAAAAAGAAGACTCTTGCACGGCTGCTGTAAGGAGAGGAATACACACGTGGATTAATCTTCGGTGTTTTCACTGTCATATAATATGTCAGCGCACTGCATACACAAACACGATATTTATCTCATAATCACTTTGTCCACATCGAGAGGTTTTATTATCATAATCCACGCTCACTTAATCTCCTATTTAGTCATTCAACTCATATTTATCGCCTGATTCACATGAGACGAGACCCAGTGAGCAGAGAGAGAGAGAGAGGGAGAGAGAGAGAGCACTGCTTATTCTTTATTTACCAGAAGAGGCTTTCACACACACACACACACACACACACACACATACAGAGGAAATTTCCTGTCAAATAATATCACTCTCTCTTCTTAAGAAGGCCAAGTACAGAGGCGGCCAAAGGTGACAGCTTTGTGTATTTATGTGCAGTGAACGCTTCCTCTTAGCAGGACCACCGATGGTCGCAGTCAGCCTGGGTTTTTACAACTAAACTACGAAGGAAACGCTTTGAATGACTGTTACCGTCGGTGCAATCTCGGGCTGCCCCCTGACAACTGAACATTCAAATAGTCAGTTGATGATCTGATGATTTATTGATGTATTTATTTATTCTTAAATCAGCCAGTGTGAGCTTCTCTAAATTAACTAAATTGACGTTAACCTTGAATCAAATTGAGTGATGAATTTACAGCTCTAAAATGATCACGCACGTCATCTCAGAGGGACGGGGGGGGGGGGGCTGTATTTTGCCAAATTACACACATTAGTGAGACGCTACACACGGAGACAAGTCAACCACAGACTCTTGTAAACATGAGACTCATTTGTGTCAACCACAGGAACCCAGTCACATGACACAAACATGTCACGTGACTTACGCACACAGGTCCGAGGGGCAGTTGTCAGGGGTTGTGTAGATTCCACAGTGGTCGTCGGGCTTGTGAGGAGTGAAAATGAAACATCACACTCGCAGTCGCAGTGTCTTCAGTGTGGTTGAGAGAATGTGAGGCGATGATGAGGCTGTAAAAGTTTCATTTGCTTTGAAACATAAGGAGTCTGTTTAAAGAGAGACTGAATATCACATATGAAAGAAAACAGTGACTAAACAAATAGAAAAACTATAACATTCCTAGTGGAGGCTTTGGGGTTTGTTTGGCTTATTTGTTCTGGATAAACCTCGTAAACATGTGGTATTTTTCCCTTATACAGTTCTAGCACGGCTCGGCTCGACTCTACTATGTAGTACCTGGTACCTCTTTTATTTTTGTGACGTCATCAGACTGTCGGCCATTCATTGGTCAGAGAGAGTCGTCACAGGAACAGTCCTGAGCGCGACGTCCAACACAGGAATCAAACAGAAACAATGGCGAACTGTAGATCAGTTAAAAAGACTTGAAAATACAGAAAACATAACTAAAAGCTCAATATTTAACAGAGGAGAAAAAGGATACGAACCGAGTCGCACCAGAACTGCATAGTGGAAAAGCGCCATTAGAAAGAAAGGTGAGGGGAAATTCAGCCGCAACATCTTTACAACTTTACACACTGTACCTTTAACCCTTAGTGCTCACGTGGCACAGATCTGTGCCACAGGTGCACCCGCGGTAAATTGCAGTGGGAATAATACACAACTCTTACATGGACATCTTAGGGGCCTGTGTGGTTATAGGTCACATCTGCAGGCTTTACGAAATGCATTTCTTGTTAATAATTATGAATTATTTTATGTCACATATTTTTTTAGTAGTGCTAATTGTGCAGAAGTCACAAAATAGACACTTTCTCTTCTATTTCCTATTTCAAATTTCACAAATTCAATCTAATTTATTTATTTATTTACTTATTTTTAATTTGAGTACTTTTTGTTTAGGTGTCAAAAATCATGTCATCACAATGCCTATAGGTTGTGCTGGTTATAAGACTCTGCTTTTATAAATAACTTCTGCAGGCTGTTTGATCCGCCAACAGAGTACACATGATAAAGTCTGGGGTTTTTTGAATGTCCAACATATTAACTTGAGTTTCACCTCTTATATTTACTCCCCTTACGCTCCCATGAGAGCGGAGGGGAAAGAGAAACACAGCAGGGGAAATTGCAGAGTCATTTATAGTACCGCTGTTCTACAAAAAAAACATCCCCTGTGCACAAGCGGCGGCGCTGAAAATCTACAAGTGGCAAGCACATCACGCTGCCTCGACACGGCCACATGAGAGGAGGAACCACAACGCTCACCCGCATGGATTCAGCAGTTATTCTTTTTTGTCAGTTTTATCAGTTGTTGTCATTTCAGCTAATGATGCAGACTCAAACCATGCAGCCAGCCGGGGGGGTTAATGACTTCCAGAAAGAAGCGGTAATCTGTCAGGTAGTGGTGGAGACAGGCGTGGCTGGGAGAGGTCGAGCACACACTTTCATCAGCACTCGCCAAAGTGAAACCACTAATATATAGAGACTGAGAGAGAAAGCTTTTAGTCACACAACCACAGCCAGCTCAATTCCGTCTGGCAGTGAAACGGTTAAACTGCACTTTTGCTTTTTTCTTTTTTTCTTTTCTTCTTCGTCTTCCTCCCAGCTGTCTGGTATTACTGGTGTAGCCTTGTGCCCAGAAATAAGGTTGTGGGTGGCGATTATCACTCAATCAGATGCGTATGATAGCAAACATCAGGCAGTTGGAAGAAAGCTATACGCGTGCATTGGCTCCTTATATATATAGCTCGTCGTTTTATTTCTTATCTGTCTGTTTGTCAGCTTTTATTACCCTTTTCTGTGTCCACGCAGACATTAGGTGTGCTTTGCTGAGCATGCTTTTTGTCCCTGGGCGGTTTTTTCTAAGTAGACATTCTTTGGCACAAGCAGTGTATTTAAAATTCTGCCCCGGGGGCAAAACTTGACCCATGTTTACAATGCGGGAACACATAGGTGCGCGCGCGGTAACGATGAGACAAAGTGTTCTTGTCATGCAGTTGCTTCATCAAAGCGCACACACACAAGTGCACACGTGAGGAGATTTTCACGATGCTCTGAAAACATGAAAACGTGTTATTTACAATGATGACCTGGGAAATTCATGCAACCTTTAGTGAAGACTGCAGCTACTCACATTGTTAAATTAATGCTAACTTTAACTAGCATAACACCTAAGCCTCAAAATGTCCGCCTAACCATGAAAGGGCCTGAAAATGATCGTGTGAGTGAGTGGAACGTTTGGCTTTTCCTGGAGGTGTTTCAGTATCTGGCAGTTATTTACAATTTACTGCATGTTAAAGTAGTTTATTAGCAATTTAAAATGAAGCAAAGAAAAAAATGTCTCAAAAAAACAGGCCAAGAAATGGAAACTACTCCTCTCTGGTGACAAAAGCGCTGATTCCCCGGCTTCCTGCAACAGCGAGAGTGTAATTACCGTAATAACCACACAGCGGCTTTGGCGTGCATTTTTGCGATAGCACAAACCGTCACGTAATTACGGTAATGCACAAACGCTTCGTCGTCTGCGATACGCTGGGTGTTCAAGGGTTAAGCTGTTTTTACTAGTTTCTACTGCACTGTATGAGATGTACAAGACATGACACTCACAAGTTCCATAGGATTATAGAACAGTATGGAAATAATTGTGCTTTAATATATTTATGTGGGCAAACAACATGGAGTTTGACAAATGTTTTTTTTTGGGTTTAAACAAATGAATTAATCTTAGTTGTCAGACCTGTACCAGAAAACTTGATATGTTCTATATGCATGTGCGAAGGGCGACTATTTCCTGTCCATGTAAATCAGCTGAGGTTGCCACAGCACCCCCGCGTGACCCTCATGTGGAGGATAAAGCGGTAGAAGATGGATGGAAGCGTATAAAGTAAATACACATTAGGGTTAATGGCGGTTGGCAGCCACAAAATTAGCCGCAATTTCAGTGCAGATCGGGTAGTGACGCGTCCCTTTGCACAGCAGCCATTTTTGACATGTTCGAGCAGGAGCGGCACACGAGTTAGTGATCACACTGACGATGCTGAATGAAGTCATTTATAATAGAGCCATTGTGACAGTGTGACTGTGAACCAGCACGCAGCACTGGCCCCTTTTTTAATTTCCTATAAAAAGTGCCTGGAGTCCCACTGCCCTGCATGTTTCCCTGCTCCCACACACCTGATTCAAAGAGTCAGCTCATCAACAAGCTCTGCAGAAGCCTGGTAACGACCCATTCATTTGAATCAGGTGTGTTGGAGCAGGGAAACATCTAAAAAAACATGCAGGGCACAGAAGTTCCAGGAGGAGGACCAGGATCAAGAAACACTGGCATTAGCAGAGATGCAAAAAAAAAACAACGCTAAATCCAGCAGGGCGACGCACTGGAGATAAAAAAAGAAAAAAACACAACTCCTGAAAGGCTGTAAGGTGAGTGACAAACACTGAAGTGATGTGGGGAGACTAAATACTGCAGGTCATGGATGATTGAACACAGGTGACAGGAATCACAGAACCTCAGAATTATGATTTTCTTTTTCACAAAAAAAACACCATTAACCATGGTGGTTAATATTTGCATGGGCTGTACATAGTTTTTTTTTTAATTTAAATATCATATTATATCTGGAGAAAATGTTGACATTACAAATAGTCTGATATTTTCCATTTGTCAATTTCCTGCATTACTTCCATCTCCTGCTCCTGTAGCTTCTACGTACACGTCAGTGGTGATGTTGTTGGACTGACTTGGTTTGGGGCCTGTTCAAAATCTAACTGGAGAAAATGAATTCATTTGCTTATAAACGAGGGGCGTCTGCATGCCGACGTGTCCTTGGGTAAGACGTTCATACCCACACTGCTCCGGACGGCTGTGCCGGCAGCGTGTGAGTGGGTTTGAAAGATGAGTGATAGAAAAATGCTCTGCACATGGATGCACTGTATGAAATGAATGTGTGAGTGAATGGGTGAATGGCAAAACTGTAGTGTAAAGCAGCTTTAGTGGTCATCGAGACGACAAAAGTGCTTTATAAATATTTATATGTTAGCTCCAAAAAGGAAAAACACTAATTCAAAATGAAATATTTGTTCACAGGAACAAAACTGAGAACAACAAGCAGAAGTTAGATATAAATGTTTGAATTTTTGAATGCTTCCAAATCATCTCTCTGTTGATTGTCCTTTCCCATTCATTTACCTTATAAAATATCTTTTGACTTTTCTCCACTGAGGCCGAGTGCTTGCTGTCTCTGTTCTCTATAATATTGGAAAGGTTTTGGCCTCACTATGTACAGAGTCTTGAGATATGTGTGTTGTGATTTGGCTGTACACAAATAAAATAAAATTTAATTGATACGATGCAAAGAAAATTTGATCACAACAACAGAAAATCCGATTAAGTTGCAGATTAAATTAGCCCGATCAAAATCAGTTATGAGCTGCTAATATACAGTTGCTACTGTTTGAGGTTTTGTGAATTCTGCTTTTTTTCCTTCATGTAAAAATTGTTCCCATTCACACACGCCGTACGTAAACGCCGTCGTAGTCTTTGTATAAAGATTACAATTTCATTCATCAAATGTGTGGGAGTGGAGAATGTCACATAATTATAATTACGACTGATGTAGTGCTTCACAAGTGCCGTGAGAGAGAGAATGTGGTCCACAGTGAGAGTGGCTCTCATTCATAAGGCACTTTAAACACGCTGAGTTACTAACCTCACTTCCTGTGCCACATGCAGCAGGAAACGCTTGATTTCCTGTAGTATAGTGTGTGTAGGTGGGGGCCGCTGTGCGTGCGTGTGCGTGAGTGTGCGTGCGTGTGTGTGTGACACTCGGGGACTGCATTTATATGTAAGTGCCTACATTTAATTTACATATACGGCTCCATCAACAGAACACGCTTCTCCCAGAAACATCCTCTCTGCCCTTCTTTTAAATACGATAAACAAGGACATCCGGTTTATTTTTGGGGGCGATAATGGCTTCCTCTTAATGATAATTAGATTCCCACAGATGCAGCCGGGTCATTAGAAAGTTGGAGATTGCAGCAGTGTGAAATTCCTTCTTATGAGTGCGTCTAATGACCCAGTGAGCCACAAAGGAAGTGCACCTGATATTGTCTAATTACCCACAGTTGTCATCACTGCATTGTCTCTGCCCATAAATGACATCAGTGTATTTCTGAGGATCTGAGGAACAGTTGACAGATTAAAATCGGAGGTGATTAAACATCCTCCTTTATTTTAAGGGCTATTAAATCCTATATTCTTCTCTTATTTGACATAATTATACTCGTATGTGGGATCGTCTCAGAGACTCTGAAATTGCTTATTTAGGACAGTGTGACCGTTGAATTCCTCAGAATAAATGACCTTGTTTTTTATGTTTGGAATGTCCCTCTTGACTTAACAGGTTCCTGTGGTTAGCACGCACGCACACACGCACGCACACACACACACACACACACACACACACACGTTTGTGCAGCATTTGTAGTGAGGACACTCATAGACATAAGGCAATCCCTACCCCTTACATTCACCTTAATCATCACAACTGAATGCCCTTAACCGTAAAACAAAGTCCTAACCCTCAAAAATCCATTTTAAGAGGAAATAAGTGTTTTGGTCCCCACAAAGACACCTATACAAGAACACATTCACTCTCTCACACACACACACACAGTCACCAAACTCACAAACCCACATCCACTCTACAGCATTCCCCGCGAAAACACTCGTATGATCCATTCCCTATCCCCTTATCGTAACCCTTAACAAATGCCTAACCCTTAAATGACAAAAGCAAAAGTCTTAACCCCTAAAAGAGCTCTTCAATGTAATGTCCTCGCGAGGTCAAAGTGTCCAAACAAAGACGGGTCAAAGGTCAAAAACAGCCACCACAACAACCAGTTAATGTCTTTACCCCTTTCATACCTTAACCATAACCACATTTTTGTTTTTTTTGGTTATTTTTTAATCTTAGCCCTAAAATT